>NC_142939.1:40912728-40920228 GCF_046866305.1 Octopus bimaculoides
AATCATGTGGCGCCAACTTTTACACATGACGTCTCCTTCAGAGAGATCGTGGACAGTCAAGCAATGATTTTCACAGATCACAATACGCACATTTTTTTTTATGCAAACCGTCATCCGTATCAGAGTATTTTGGAAATCAACTCGCACCTACCCCTATATTGGAAATTACTCACATGTTGGAAACATGTAGCTGACACAGAATTTCAGCGTACGTTTGGCTTACCATGCTAAATATCCATGAAAGCAAATGGATACATTATTTCTAGGGATGTTTCCAGGCGCTTGAAAAAGTTTGTACAGTTTCTGTCCGACCATGAACAGTCAACGTCCTCAAGTCAATGCCTTTACTGCTAATCAGGTATAAGAACAACATGGCTACTTCACTCAATCTGTTTCCACTTTTACAGGTGTAAACATCGTAATCTTTGGAAATGGTATGAATATATGTAACTTGGAAATGAGTGTATGTATCCTACATATAATTGCTTTGTGAATTCACGCAATATCCCCCTCTCAAAATTGCTCTGGCTGAACATGAGCGAAGGCTTTGAGATTGGAATTTTTCAAAATTGTCCGCCGTCCTTTGAGAATTGTTCTGTTACAATTCTTAAGAATTCTGACGCTTTCCTAATAAAGATGCTATCCATAGGCTACAGTAAAAGTGTTTCCATCACCTCTACATATCTTTCGAATTGTTTGCAATGTTTTCAATTTTATAAACATCATCAACTCACCATCATAAACGTGGCTGTGTGGTAAGAAGTTTCCCAATTACATGGTTCTGGGTTCATTCCCACTGCGTGGCACCTTGAGTAAGTGTCTTCTACTATAACCTCGGGCCGATTAAAGGATTGACAATGGATTTGGTAGACCGAAACCAACTGAAAAGAAAAAACTAACCGTGAGCGCGCGCATATATATATATATATATATATATATATATATATATATGTATGTATATATATATATATATATATATATGTATGTATGTATATATATATATATATATATATATATATATATATATATATATATATATATATATATATATATATATATATATATATATATGTATAAAATATACATGCACGTATGTTTATATGTATATCTTTGTTTCGTGTGTGTATATATATATGTATATATATACATATACACATTTATATATATATATACGTACATATACATTATTCATATATGCATACAGATATATGCATAAACAACACACACACATGTATGTAGAGTGAAAATCGAAATGGTACATTGAAACGCATTGAAAGGCAGAAATAAACATGGATACCCTCTACACAGCATTGAAGACCAGATTCAAAATAACTTCTGGGAATTTAAAAGCCAAGGACTTTAAATTCCATTAATTTTCTTAAACTGCTGACTACAACACTACGATATATGAACTATTCGTGATCTTTTTTCTCAATAAGGCGTACTAAAGCTATACATATATTCGTACATGCAGGCATACTTAGTTGCTGGCGAGGCAACGATATTTCATTTTGTTACCTTCGTACACTTCTGAGTTCGTTACAGGTTTATGAAGTCAATACTATAATTTCATATTTAAGGCTGTATCTACAGACTTTCTACAGCATTCAGGTCCTCACTGTAAATTACGACGTTTCATAAACAAATACGTCCATGTAAGCAATGAGATCCAAAATAGAAAAACAGGTAATGGGTATATATTCATATTTCGAGGATCATTGACCTCTCATCTGCACCTCATCCAACCCATTTACTATTCATTTAGCAGTGTAAGAAAATTGGAAGGAACAATTTGCATATTAAGCACATTCCTAGTAACTGTACGCCTATATAATTGTTGGTAAGGCAACACTATTTAATTTTGTTTCCATAATACACTACTACGTATCTTAAATGAATTGGATGTACTGATGAAATGTCAAAAATCCTAGAAATATGCATATACACTTATGACCTATTTTTCTGTCTTCGATTGCATTGTTCACATCGACGTATTTGTTTACTAAATCTAACTTGCAAAGATGTCTTTGAATCCTACAGAAAATCTATAGAAATAAACTTATAATTCATGCATAAATGCATATATATATATATATATATATATATATATATATATATATATATATATATATATATATATATATATATATATATATATATATATATATATATGTGTGTGTGTGTGTGTGTGTGTGTGTGTGTGTGTGTGTGTGTAAGATTTGTGTGTTGATGTTCTATATTTGTTATTAATGTTGGTTTTAGTGGTAGTATTTTCCTCCTGTAGCTTAACGAAGTGACGGATAGGCCTGGCATTAGTACTACTGCAATTAAAGTGCTTATGACTATTCATAAGGCCTCTGAAAATGGTGGGAAGGAAAGAGGAAGATATCCTCGAGCCCAAATACTTGGCCAGGATGCTTTAAATAGAGAGGAGTCCACTAAAGTCACCCATGGGCTCGGTGTTGGTCTCAGAGTAGAGAAAGGATTAAACCGTCCGCTAAAGTAGGTCGTAGTAAGATTTGAACTTAGAACGCAAACAGCTCGATCACAAGCTCTTACAGCTCCGCCAATTTACCATTCTGTATTGGAATTTCTTATTGACCTTGAAAAGAAGAAAAGCAACTCTAACTTCGGCGGGATATGAACTCCGAATGCAGAGAATCGGAACAGAAATTGCATAGTATTCTATCTCCTTTTCTGTTCGTCGCCTGTGAAATGACGAAGGGTAGGAATAGATTTGGCAGGAGTTGAACATCGATCTAATAGAAACCTGATTAAATATTCTTTTCTACTCTAGGCACAAGGCCCGAAATTTTGGGGTAGGGGGCCAGTCAATTAGATCGACCACAGTACGCAACTGGTACTTAATTTATCGACTCCTAAAGGATGAAAGGCAAAGGAGACCTCGGCGGAATTTGAACTCAGATTGTAGCAACGGGTGAAATACTGCTAAGCATTTCGTCCGGCGTGCTAGCGATTCTTATTTCGTTATTGCCCACAAGGGGTTAAACATACAGGGGACAAACAAGGACTGACAAAGGGATTAAGTTGATTACATCGACCCCAGTGCGTAACTGGTACTTAATTTATCGACCCCGAAAGGATGAGAGGCAAAGTCGACCTTGGCGGAATTTGAACTCAGAACGTAGCGGCAGACGAAATACCGCTAAGCATTTATCCCGGCGAGATAACGATTCTGTCAGCTCACCGCCTTAGTCACCTCATTAAATATTAGTTCTTAATTTCGACATAAGACCAGCCATTTTGAGTGAAGGGGATTAGTCGATTGCAATGATCCCCAGTTCCTGACTGGTACTTAATTTGTATCAACCTGTGAAGGCGCTTCACTTATTAGGATATTCAACTCACGATAGTAAGTTTGTGAGTTCGATTCCTGGATGTATGTTGTGTTCTTGAGCAAGACACTTTATTTCCCGTTGCTCCAGTCCACCCAACTGGCAAAAATGGGTAGTAACTGTATTTGAAGGGGTCAGGCTTGTCACATTTTTGCGTCACGCTGAATCTTTCTGAGAACTACGTTAAGGGTTAATCGTAACTGTGGAGTGCTCAGTCACTTGCAAGTTCATTTCACGAGCAGACTGTTCCGTTGATCTGAAACACTGGAGCCCTCGTAGTCGTAACTGGCGAAGTACCAGTATTTTATCAACCTAACGGAGATGAAAGAGATTTGAACACGAACGTGAAGAGTCGGAGGAAATACCACAAGGTAATTTTCCCCGATGCTCAACCGATTCTACCAGATCGTTTTCTGAACGAGACTGGATATTTCTTTGTTTCAAATTTTAGCACAAGGCCACCAGTCTTAAGGGTAGGTGGGTTGCTCAGTTACGTCGCCCCCCTGCCGTTACTTTATTTTATTGACTTCATAGAAGATAAAAAGAAAAGTTCACCTCGGCGGGATTTAAACGCAGAACGTAAAGACTCGGAAGAAATACTGCAAGTCATGTTTTTTTCCCCCGACGCTCTAACGCGTCAGCCAGCTCACCGCCTTAACGAGACTAACATATTACAATGCAGTTTAGTCCGTTTCTCTTCTAAACCAACCATCTCCATCGGCCATGTAATATCCATAATATCGATTTCTTAGTAAAGCGCAATTTTCATTGGTTTCTGAATAAATTTCTGATCTTTTTTCACCTTACGCCTTTTTAGATATTCTCTTGAGCGCCTTTGATTGCACTGTAACGAATTATTCTTTCTGAAGCAGTCCTTAGACTAATCTTTAACACTTGCCGTTTTCACTTCATGCATTATGTAATTCGTCACTTGTTGTTCGTTTATTAGAACTCTATAACAAATCATTATTTATTATGCAAGTCTCTAAGTGGATCAATATTCTGAAATTCTTATAGTCAAACTACGTTTATGATATCAATTTTTCCATATTCTGGCAATTCTGTCTGCATTCTGGTGTTGTTATTGTGATTGTAGTTGTTGTTCTGTGTTCACTGTGGTGGGTGAAAAGCAAGTGTGAATCTTGAGTCGACTAATATTCCATTAATTTCAAAAGAATGCTGAATATTATTGATTTCTAACATCGGCAGAAAACCATAAATGTGACGGGTAAATACAGAAGGTTGAATAAACACCAGCAGATAACTGGTATTTATTTTATCGGTCCCAGGAGGAAAAAAATGAACAACAAAGTAGACTGTCGGGGAGGTGAAATTGAGAAGGTAAAAAGACCATGGTTTGTTACAGTAAAATATTTCTTTCGGTGCTCCACCGATTCTGCTATCAAAGGAAACAGTATAATTATTCTGAATATGGTGGTGGTGGCGGGGGATGGGTGAAGCTAAAGAATATATTGAATTGATTGTATCGATCGCAGTATTTAACTGGTACTTTATTCTATCGATCCCCGGCAGAAATCGGCAGAAAACCATAAACGTGATGGGTAAATACAGAAGGTTGAATAGACACCAGCAGATAACTGGTATTTATTTTTTCGGCCCCAGGAGGAAAAATTGAATAACAAAGCAGACTATCGGGGAGGTGAAATCGAGAAGGAAAATGTAGAGAATGTCAAGAAACCGAGATCAAATCCGACAAACCTGTTTGACCAGTGACACCCAAAAGATTCTGCCAACACACTGGTCTTCAATTTTATAGTAATTTCTACCTTTCCCAGAATAAAGAAATACGAGCGTTACTCACTACATAACTGGTATCTAACTTATGAATCCCACAAAGACAAAAGCTATTTTGAATCTGAGAGGAATCGAACTCAAGATTCAACTGAATATCTCATCGCCGGTATTTAATCTACCGTTCTAACAATTCTGTAGTAACCAAACATATTCAATATAATTTTACATAAACGACTTTACATATGACTTTACATAAACATGAACGCTGTAGCTGCTGCTGCTGTTACTGCAACTGATACTCTTGGTCTTTTTATCAATGTCCTCCGCCTTATTATTTATTCCGCGCAATAAAATATGCCTCAGTTCAACCTTCTTCTTCTTCATGTTATTTTTCCAGAAAGTCTATACATATTCAACGGAAATTTGAATAAACGACGCTATAGGTAAATGTTACTTTGTAATTCAAGACCATTTCTATAGAAGTCTATTTTATTATTGTTGTTGCAGCATTATTATAGACGATGGGAAGCAGCACCCACGGCCGACTTTGGTGGCAGGGTAGGAAGGAAGGGATCTTCTACCCAGAAACCTGCACCGAATGCCTCTAACAGACTGGACTTCACAAAAGGCACCCAAGGTGTCAAGTGGGGGGTATTAAACAGGAAGGGAACGGATTAAAGCTATTTTCCCCGGTGGGGGCAACGGTGGGATTTGAACTCAGCAACTGCTGCTGCAAATATCACAATCACCATCGCCACTACGACGACGATGACGACGACGACCACCACCGCCACCACCACCAGCACTACCACTATGACCTTCACCACCACTACCACCACTACTACAACCACCACTACCACCACCACTACCACCACCACCACCACCACCACCACCACCAATACCACCGTCAGCAAAACCACCACCACTACCACCACCACTACCACCACCACTACCACCACCGCTACCACCACCACTACCACCACCACTTCCACCACCACCAATACCACCGTCAGCAAAACCACCGTCAGCAAAACCACCACCACCACCAGCACCAGCACCACCACCAGCACCACCACCACCACCACTACCACCATCACCACTACCACCACCACCAACACCACCTCAATCAAGACCACTACCATTACTATTACGCCTACCGCTGCCATCGTCTTTGCTATCGCCACCATTCTATTTCCTCGGAAAAAACAGTTACCTTTTTTAAAATCATGATCCCCTTGTGAATGATAGACTGGATGCAGCACCCAACTAAATGACTTTTGACAATTGGAACCAGCAAAGAAGTATCTATGTGGCCGATCAGTATGCTAGAAATATCAACCAAAGCTGCCTGAAATCTCGTCCTATCTTCTTACAAAATGGCTCATTGGAATAATGTGGTTCTGAGTTACTTAAAAACGGAGGATTATAGTGGTAAACGGAATTTAAACTGCATGATGTAGGAGCAGCACCTTACATATTTTAAATTCATATATATATATATATATATAAATATATATATATGTTTCACCCCCTCTCTCTCTTTATATATATATATATATATATATATATATATATATATATATATATATATATATATATATATATATATATATATATACATATATATATATATATATGTATATATATATATATATATACATATATATATATTCCTCTTGATGTTAATCACTTAGATTTTGTGTTTTTGAGTTCCGTTCCGTCTTCCATCTTTGTGATATATCTGACATCAGGCGCCCTCCTGTCAAATAACCATTATTGTTATTATTATTATTATTGCTTTACTGTTGTAACTGTTGTTGCTGCTGTTGTTGCCGCCATTGTTGTTGTTGTTACTGCTGCTGCTGCTGCTGCTGCTGCTGCCGTTGCTACTGGTGCTCTTGGTCTTGTTGCCAGTGTCCTCCTCCTTATTATTTATTCCGCACAATAAAACATGTCACAGCTCAACCTTCTCGTTCTTCCTCTTATTTCCTTTCACAATAAACAATGGCAACAACAACTCACTTCACTCACTCGCCAAACATTTGAACCGGTCGTTGATCTATTACTACTAAAGAAAAGAAAGTCTTTTATTTGAAGGAACATATACAAAAATCGAAAAACATCAAGCTTTTATATGCAGTTCTCTTTTATTGAAGAATATGGTTTCTGTAAGAAAGAGCAGAGCGCCTACCAAAATTTCCAAACCTGCCTCTCGTTTTTATTATCCTTGCCGACGGCACTTCACTCCGTTTCCATTATCATTACAGGCCATTATTATTATTATTATTATTATTATTATTATTATTATTATTATTATTATTATTATTATTATTATTATTATTATTATTATTATTATTATTATTCCTGCTGCTGTTGCTATATATATATA
>NC_142939.1:40932728-40945228 GCF_046866305.1 Octopus bimaculoides
ACGTACCTTGGTCGTAGGGTTACGAAAATAAAACTTTCGAATGTGCCTCCTGAAATTGAGGAAGAATGGCTAGTATCTGCCATATGTCTAGGCATAGAGGAGGAGATAAACATATTAGAAGCATCTGCCGCTTGCAATCAAAACTGGATTGGCCAGGAATTTCAACTCCTGGTACAAATTGATCCAGCAAACTGGGAAAAAATTCCACATAGAATCCAATTAACTGAGGATTCAATTTTTCATGTTTTCGTCGAAGGCAGAAGGCCAGTTTGCTACGTTTGTAGTAGCAAAACTCACCTTCAAAAAACATGCACAGTAGCCCAGAAGAAAAGGCAACAACAATGGCAACAATACAAAGAAAAACAACAACAACAACAACAACCACAAGAAAAGCACAAGAAAAAAACAGCATTACTGCCTACACCGCCATATGCACAACTGGTCAAGCAGTTGTACAACGAAATGGAAAAACGCCAGCAGCCAGCAACACAGCCGAACCAAACAACAACACCACCAGTACCACCAAGAACAGAATCAGCACCATCACCACCACCAACACCAACAACAACAACCCCACAAGAAGGGAACACGAAAAAGACTCCCACCCCACCCCCAAAAACCAAAACACTACATCCCAACTGTCACGAAACAGCACCAACACCACCAACAACAAAATCAACCCACACTAAAATAGACCCCAACACCCTTCCCTCCCACCCTCCGATTCCTCCGACATGTCAGATGAAGATGACACAGAGGCTTGGCAAGTGGCCACGGGGGGAAGAAGAAAAAGGGGGAAAAAAGAACGGAAAAACAAACAAACAAAGCGGGGAGGTTTACCAGCCCCGAAACCAACACATCCACAGAAAACAAAAACACCAACACAAACGCACCAACACAGAACCCCACAACAAGTTTGACAGCGATAAACACAAACAACCCAGACCTAATGAAATTCATTAGGTCAAACACTAACATAACAGATAATGACACGAAAACAAGCAATCACCCACGCACAACACCACCACAACACATCAAAATCATACATGTAACACGGAGCACATACAATACACTGAAATCTCTCTACCCGGATACAGTAGGGAGATTCCAGAAATATTCATCAAAAAAACTATGCAAAAACCCGCATTGGGTCGTCGAGATCGTATCTAGATAGGATAGTGTGTAGGACAAGAGATAGAGATAGTTTAGGATGTCCACAGTTCCACATAGTCAGCTACACGGATCACAAACTTGTGACGTGTACGCTAGACTTAGATAAGGCATATAGGCAGGGTCCCGGTTACTGGAAACTAAACGCGTCTTTCCCGTCGAGACAGGTTTTCAGAGACCGGATTAGCACGTTAGTAAAGAGGGCTTTGACGGGAGCCATCGTCAACAACAAATGGTTTGCCCTCAAGAGAGCAGTAAGGGCGGAAGCAATAAGGTATAGCAGGGCACTAGCTGTAGAGAGGAACAGAGTAGAGGGGGAGCTAGTGATAAAGTTAGAAGAGGCATTGCGAAGTGGCATCGCATCCGACGTTTTAGCGGCGAGGTTGGCCCTCGACCAACACTTCAATGCTAAACACGAAGGGTGTGCTGTCAGGGCAAGGATGCGTGCTCTGAGGAATGAAGGTGTTGGAGCCGCACGAGAGGCCCGGGTGGCGGAGGCGCAGCGGGGTAACAGAGCCACCATCCGGTCTCTGGTAGACGAACAGGGGCGCGAATTGCTCGAGCCGAGCAAGATGTGCGAGGCGTTTCAGCGGCATTTTGCCCGACTGTTCGGGAGGAGTGGCGAGCGAGAAGGCAGGGTGGACTTTAGTGCCTACCTGCACAGCTTGCCACGACTCTCGGCAAGAGAGGCGGAGTGCTGCGAAGGGGTCATCACGGCGGAGGAGGTGAGGGACGCGATGGCGGGTTGCTCGACGGACAAATCTCCGGGTTTGGATGGTCTGCCCTACGAGCTTTACAACTGTATGCCAGACTTGTTTGGAGAAGTCTTGGCGGTCGTGTACTGCAACTGGCAGCAGAACGGGAGCATTCCCGGTTTTGTGAGCCGAGGAGCGGTAACGCTGCTGAAGAAAGATCCAAACAAGGGGGACGCCATAGATAACTTTAGGCCCATCACTCTGCTCAATGCAGACATGAAAATTTTGGCCAAGGTGTTAGCCAAGCGGTTGGCGCTTGTCATCGAGAAACTGGTCGGCACGGAGCAGACGTGCGCCGTGCCGGGCCGGAGCATCCATGACAACCTCCATCTGATGCGCTACATCATAGAGAGGGTAGTTAAGGAACCTGGCATGGGTGGGGCCCTGATCAATTTAGATCAATCCAAAGCTTTCGATAGGGTAGACCATCGATACTTGGAGGCCGTCCTCGAAGCGGCCGGCTTCGGTCCCGTTTTCCGCGGCTGGATGGCTGCCTTGTACACAGGCATCCGTTCGGTTGTTCGCGTCAATGGACGTCTATCGGGACCCTTCGACATTGCACGTTCGGTTCGTCAGGGATGCCCCCTGTCGCCGCTCCTGTACGTATTGACTCTCGAGCCACTACTGCGGAAGCTGGCGACGCTGAGGGGCATCCCGCGAGAACTGGGGTGCGGGACGAGCGTGTCGGCATACGCGGACGACGTCACCGTCATAGCGTCTAGCCACGAGCACATCGAGCTTGTCGGCGAGACGCTGAAAGACTACGAAGCGGTGACGGGAGCGAAAATCAACCGGGATAAGTCGGTGGGTTTGCTGCTCGGCACCTGGAGAAGCAAGCCCATACCGTCCGGCAGCGCCTCAGTAGTGGGACGCTGGACGGACGGTCCGGTCAAGTTGCTCGGAGTCTGGTTCGGTCCGGACCTGCAAACGGAGAAGAACTGGGACGAGATAACGAGTAGGGTGGCCACTCTCTGCCGGCAATGGTCCGAGAGGAAGCTGTCCCTAAAAGGTCGGGCGGAGGTGGCGAACGCGTACATCGCGTCCGTCATCGAATACCGCCTGACCGTCGTGCCTTGTCCCGATCGCGCCATCACCGAAATGGAGCGCATCCTCTTCCGCTTTTTGTGGAAAGGAAGCGTTCCGATGGTGAGGCGATCCGTTTGTTGCCAACACCCGCTGAAAGGAGGGCTGGGCATGCCGTGGTTGATGATGCGCAGACATGCGCTGAGACTGCGACATCTCCGGCTCTACGTAGACGACGGTGAGCAGGTGTGGTCGCCGTTTGTGCGACGCGCTTTCCCGCAGCTCGTCTCCATGACCGAGCTGCAGTCGTGGATCAAAAAGAGGCCGAGGAATGGCGAATGGCACCGTGAGTGTCGCGTTGCTCTGCAACAACTTTGCCGTCCCGGGTCGACCTTGAGCGGCTGCATCACAACGAAGTCATTCTATAGGGGATTAGTGGAGGGCAGGTACGACGACGATCTCGGGGCGAACCTGGGCGTCGACGAGGAATACCTGACCCGCCTGTTCAGGACGACTTTCGGGCCGGGACCTATGGACAACTTCCAGAGATCCCTGGCCTGGCAGTGTTACCGAGAGGCGCTACCCGTTCGGGATAAGCTCTATAGACACGGCTCGCGAAATGTGGGGCCGACCTGCCCGAGATGCGGTCAGAGCGATGAAACCGTTCTGCACGCACTCGTGCAGTGCCCAACCATTTCGGAGCTGTGGGCTTATGTCGAACGACTGCTGTCGCGTGTGGGACGAGTCGGTTTATCAACCGAGTCTATCGTCAATATCGTCACGCCTCCTTCCTTTAAACGGGAAGGAAGAGCTGTATTTATCGTACTTGTGGCTATGGCCAAAGAATGCATCTGGTGGACGCGTCTGAAAGGATTAGAGACAAATACTTTCCTCTCTGGTCAATCTCTCATCAACTTTTTCAAGTATCACTTGAAAAGGAAGGTGAGAGTAGAGAGGCAAGTGTTGTCTAGCAAATGTTTCGAAAAAAGATGGATACATGTAGCAAGAATGGCACGTATAAATGACGAAGCCACCTTGACCATGATTCTATAAAACGTTTTAAAATTTTGTAAACAGAGAAATTTTATTTAACAAACTGTGACGCTAAAGACAGAGGTTACCGTGGTCTTTTCGTAGGTTTTTCTTTCCACGGATAACCTCCCCATTTATTGGGAATTTTTTGTATTATTTCGTATTTTTTGTAAATACCCCAAACGTTTTGCGATGTTTTTTTTTTTTTTTTTTTTCTTTTCATCGTTGTCCTCACTTTTGTTTTTTTTCTGCTTTGTTTTCGACCCCCTCGAAAAGAAAAACTCTACATTTGTATTTTGTCCCCTCTGTGTTGAGCCCTGTGTGGCTAATAAAGAAACCTATCTCTATGGACGGACGGTAGACGTGTTGGCTCCGTAAGTTTTGCCTTTTTCATGTTTTAAAAAGTTTGTTTGTAAAGTTTATTTTATATACAAAGTTGTATAACAACTTGTATACTCTCTGGTGCAAGTTTTTTGCGACGGAAATCTGCCCTGTGTGGCACATTTCCAGGATATAAAAACCAATTTCGGCTTTCTAGCCATTTTTTTTTTTGAGACGATGGCGTCTTGTAGCTATGAAAATTTTTGTGAAACGAACGCTGTAGTCTGCAGTGTTTCGTTCGAAAAAGAATTTCCTAGTCTTCCTTCCTCACAGTTAAAGGAGAGAATGGAGAAAAAGAAAGACTCTGCTGCTACAGCAGTCTTGCCTGCCAACGTAACCAGTGACAACAACAACAACAACAACAACAGCAGCAGCAGCAGCAGCAGCAACAACAACAAGGACACAAATGTCCTTGCTAACAAAACCACTGTCCTCACCATTGATACCACCACTACCGCCACCACCACCACAACGAACTTTGCCGAGGCTTTGAAGCCTAGGAAAAGAATTTTGAATATATCGAAAGAGAAATTACTTGCATGCAAAAGCATGCTAAGTAAAAAGGACGTTACAGTCCATCTTCAAACCCCCGCGGACTTTAAGATAAACATCGATAAAAAAATCTACAGAACCATTAATTTAAAGACAAAGACAGTGGAAAAATTCACCCAAGAAAATGTTGAGAGGTGCTTAAAGCCGATTTGGTCTTACAAAACTTACATAACGAGAGGTTTGAAATTCGGAACGATAGAGGTAAGACTAGACAGCGAGCAGCGAGCGAAGGACCTCTCCACTAAGTCATTATAACATGAGAACCTGCTCATGATCCCTACGTACCTTGGTCGTAGGGTTACGAAAATAAAACTTTCGAATGTGCCTCCTGAAATTGAGGAAGAATGGCTAGTATCTGCCATATGTCTAGGCATAGAGGAGGAGATAAACATATTAGAAGCATCTGCCGCTTGCAATCAAAACTGGATTGGCCAGGAATTTCAACTCCTGGTACAAATTGATCCAGCAAACTGGGAAAAAATTCCACATAGAATCCAATTAACTGAGGATTCAATTTTTCATGTTTTCGTCGAAGGCAGAAGGCCAGTTTGCTACGTTTGTAGTAGCAAAACTCACCTTCAAAAAACATGCACAGTAGCCCAGAAGAAAAGGCAACAACAATGGCAACAATACAAAGAAAAACAACAACAACAACAACAACCACAAGAAAAGCACAAGAAAAAAACAGCATTACTGCCTACACCGCCATATGCACAACTGGTCAAGCAGTTGTACAACGAAATGGAAAAACGCCAGCAGCCAGCAACACAGCCGAACCAAACAACAACACCACCAGTACCACCAAGAACAGAATCAGCACCATCACCACCACCAACACCAACAACAACAACCCCACAAGAAGGGAACACGAAAAAGACTCCCACCCCACCCCCAAAAACCAAAACACTACATCCCAACTGTCACGAAACAGCACCAACACCACCAACAACAAAATCAACCCACACTAAAATAGACCCCAACACCCTTCCCTCCCACCCTCCGATTCCTCCGACATGTCAGATGAAGATGACACAGAGGCTTGGCAAGTGGCCACGGGGGGAAGAAGAAAAAGGGGGAAAAAAGAACGGAAAAACAAACAAACAAAGCGGGGAGGTTTACCAGCCCCGAAACCAACACATCCACAGAAAACAAAAACACCAACACAAACGCACCAACACAGAACCCCACAACAAGTTTGACAGCGATAAACACAAACAACCCAGACCTAATGAAATTCATTAGGTCAAACACTAACATAACAGATAATGACACGAAAACAAGCAATCACCCACGCACAACACCACCACAACACATCAAAATCATACATGTAACACGGAGCACATACAATACACTGAAATCTCTCTACCCGGATACAGTAGGGAGATTCCAGAAATATTCATCAAAAAAACTATGCAAAAACCCGCATTGGGTCGTCGAGATCGTATCTAGATAGGATAGTGTGTAGGACAAGAGATAGAGATAGTTTAGGATGTCCACAGTTCCACATAGTCAGCTACACGGATCACAAACTTGTGACGTGTACGCTAGACTTAGATAAGGCATATAGGCAGGGTCCCGGTTACTGGAAACTAAACGCGTCTTTCCCGTCGAGACAGGTTTTCAGAGACCGGATTAGCACGTTAGTAAAGAGGGCTTTGACGGGAGCCATCGTCAACAACAAATGGTTTGCCCTCAAGAGAGCAGTAAGGGCGGAAGCAATAAGGTATAGCAGGGCACTAGCTGTAGAGAGGAACAGAGTAGAGGGGGAGCTAGTGATAAAGTTAGAAGAGGCATTGCGAAGTGGCATCGCATCCGACGTTTTAGCGGCGAGGTTGGCCCTCGACCAACACTTCAATGCTAAACACGAAGGGTGTGCTGTCAGGGCAAGGATGCGTGCTCTGAGGAATGAAGGTGTTGGAGCCGCACGAGAGGCCCGGGTGGCGGAGGCGCAGCGGGGTAACAGAGCCACCATCCGGTCTCTGGTAGACGAACAGGGGCGCGAATTGCTCGAGCCGAGCAAGATGTGCGAGGCGTTTCAGCGGCATTTTGCCCGACTGTTCGGGAGGAGTGGCGAGCGAGAAGGCAGGGTGGACTTTAGTGCCTACCTGCACAGCTTGCCACGACTCTCGGCAAGAGAGGCGGAGTGCTGCGAAGGGGTCATCACGGCGGAGGAGGTGAGGGACGCGATGGCGGGTTGTTCGACGGACAAATCTCCGGGTTTGGATGGTCTGCCCTACGAGCTTTACAATTGTATGCCAGACTTGTTTGGAGACGTCTTGGCGGCCGTGTACTGCAACTGGCAGCAGAACAGGAGCATTCCCGGTTTTGTGAGCCGAGGAGCGGTAACGCTGCTGAAGAAAGATCCAAACAAGGGGGACGCCATAGATAACTTTAGGCCCATCACTCTGCTCAATGCAGACATAAAAATTTTGGCCAAGGTGTTAGCCAAGCGGTTGGCGCTTGTCATCGAGAAACTGGTCGGCACGGAGCAGACGTGCGCCGTGCCGGGCCGGAGCATCCATGACAACCTCCATCTGATGCGCTACATCATAGAGAGGGTAGTTAAGGAACCTGGCATGGGTGGGGCCCTGATCAATTTGGATCAATCCAAAGCTTTCGATAGGGTAGACCATCGATACTTGGAGGCCGTCCTCGAAGCGGCCGGCTTCGGTCCCGTTTTCCGCGGCTGGATGGCTGCCTTGTACACAGGCATCCGTTCGGTTGTTCGCGTCAATGGACGTCTATCGGGACCCTTCGACATTGCACGTTCGGTTCGTCAGGGATGCCCCCTGTCGCCGCTCCTGTACGTATTGACTCTCGAGCCACTACTGCGGAAGCTGGCGACACTGAGGGGCATCCCGCGAGAACTGGGGTGCGGGACGAGCGTGTCGGCGTACGCCGACGACGTCACCGTCATAGCGTCTAGCCACGAGCACATCGAGCTTGTCGGCGAGACGCTGAAAGACTACGAAGCGGTGACGGGAGTGAAAATCAACCGGGATAAGTCGGTAGGTTTGCTGCTCGGCACCTGGAGAAGCAAGCCCATACCGTCCGGCAGCGCCTCAGTCCGCTGGACGGACGGTCCGGTCAAGTTGCTTGGAGTCTGGTTCGGTCCGGACCTGCAAACGGAGAAGAACTGGGACGAGATAACGAGTAGGGTGGCCACTCTCTGCCGGCAATGGTCTGAGAGGAAGCTGTCCCTAAAAGGTCGGGCGGAGGTGGCGAACGCGTACATCGCGTCCGTCATCGAATACCGCCTGACCGTCGTGCCTTGTCCCGATCGCGCCATCACCGAAATGGAGCGCATCCTCTTCCGCTTTCTGTGGAAAGGAAGCGTTCCGATGGTGAGGCGATCCGTTTGTTGCCAACACCCGCTGGGCATGCCGTGGTTGATGATGCGCAGACATGCGCTGAGACTGCGACATCTCCGGCTCTACGTAGACGACGGTGAGCAGGTGTGGTCGCCGTTTGTGCGACGCGTTTTCCCGCAGCTCGTCTCCATGACCGAGCTGCAGTCGTGGATCAAAAAGAGGCCGAGGAATGGGGAATGGCACCGTGAGTGTCGCGTTGCTCTGCAACAACTTTGCCGTCCCGGGTCGACCTTGAGCGGCTGCATCACAACGAAGTCATTCTATAGGGGATTAATGGAGGGCAGGTACGACGACGATCTCGGGGCGAACCTGGGCGTCGACGAGGAATACCTGACCCGCCTGTTCAGGACGACTTTCGGGCCGGGACCTATGGACAACTTCCAGAGATCCCTGGCCTGGCAGTGTTACCGAGAGGCGCTACCCGTTCGGGATAAGCTCTATAGACACGACTCGCGAAATGCGGGGCCGACCTGCCCGAGATGCGGTCAGAGCGATGAAACCGTTCTGCACGCACTCGTGCAGTATCCAACCATTTCGGAGCTGTGGGCTTATGTCGAACGACTGCTGTCGCGTGTGGGACGAGTCGGTTTATCAACCGAGTCTATCGTCAATATCGTCACGCCTTCCTTTAAACGGGAAGGAAGAGCTGTATTTATCGTACTTGTGGCTATGGCGAAAGAATGCATCTGGTGGACGCGTCTGAAAGGATTAGAGACAAATACCTTCCTCTCTGGTCAATCTCTCATCAACTTTTTCAAGTATCACTTGAAAAGGAAGGTGAGAGTAGAGAGGCAAGTGTAGTCTAGCAAATGTTTCGAAAAAAGATGGATACATGTAGCAAGAATGGCACGTATAAATGACGAAGCCACCTTGACCATGATTCTATAAAACGTTTAAAATTTTGTAAACAGAGAGTTACTTCCGTTTCTTGCATAAATAAAAGAAATTTTATTTAACAAACTGTGACACTAAGGACCGAGGTTACCGTGGTCTTTTCGTAGGTTTTTCTTTCCACGGATAACCTCCCCATTTATTGGGAATTTTTTGTATTATTTCGTATTTTTTGTAAATACCCCAAACGTTTTGCGATGTTTTTTTTTTCATCGTTGTCCCCACTTTTGTTTTTTTTTCTGCTTTGTTTTCGCCCCCCTCGAAAAGAAAAACTCTACATTTGTATTTTGTCCCCTCTGTGCTGAGCCCTGTGTGGCTAATAAAGAAACCTATCTATCTATCTATATATACATACATATATATATATATATATATATGAATGGAACAAAAATGCAATAGAGGACAATAAAACGTTTGGATAGATACACGATACACAGATACTTTCACACAGAGAGAAAGAGAGAAAGAGAGAGACAGAAAGAGAGAGAGAGAGAGATGTATATGTATACATATACATGTATATGTACACCATTTCGATACTGTAATGACAGATACTTTCAGAGAGAGAGAGAGAGAGAGAAAGAGAGAAAGAGAGAGAGAAAGATAGAGAGAGAAAGAGAGAGAGAGAGAGAGAGAGATGTATATGTGTACATATAGATGTACACGTATATGTATATATAGATATAGATCTATACATACATGTATATGTATGCATATTTGTAGATGTATATATATATATATATATAGATGTACATGTAATATGTACACATATATACATATATACATGCATACAGATATCTATACATATATACACCCATCACACACACATACACATGCACACAAACACACACATTAGTCATTTGTTTTCTTATCCAAAACTACGTCAAAAGTACTGAATGGATCTTTATGAAATTTGGAAATTATATTCTTTGCATAACGGCCATAACTCCCATGAAAATTCATATATTTTTGATGTTGATGAAATTTTAACCCGAACATAACAGATGAGCATTATTTTGAAAATGATGTCACACGTTATCGAGGCTACCATTCTTTCTGGATGTGCAAAAGGGGATGACGTCTTTATTCCAAGAATTCCTCTTACTCCATCAGGAGCAGACATTCCTTTTACATTCAGAAGACTACAATTCCCCCTTCGTGTGACTTTTGCCATGTCCATAAACAAATATCAGGGTCAAACACTGTCTGTAGCTGGTCTTCTCTTGGAAGAGCCCTGCTTCTCACATGGACAACTGTATGTTGGCTGCTCAAGAGTGGGCAGCAACAAAAAACCTATTTGTATATGCTCCACAAGGGAAAACAAGGAACATAGTTTACAATGAGGTGTTATAATCACAACAGCAAGAAAGTATGTACATGATCACCTTCTTTTACGAAACTTCATTGACTTTCATATATTTATATTGATATACATATATATACGTGTGTTTGGGTGCGTGTGTGTATATACATCTCTATATATAAAGATGATGCGTTTTTAGATTTCATTATTCTCTTTAACCCGGGCAACGCCGGGTATTTCTGCTAATATATATATTAAGTTTGCAAGATCCTTTTTATGAATTCGTGTGATGAAGCATATTTTATAATGTCTATGGAGAGTTATTTTCTTTTCAACAGTCAACGACTATTGAAAAAATTGCAAGACACAACAAAAATTTTAGAAAACCTAAATAAGTAAATGAGTGGCAATAAAACCGGTGAGTGTGTTAAATAATAAAGCACAAAAAGAGAATGGCTCACCCCACACAAAATATTACACACATATATATATATATATATATATATATATATATATATATATATATGATTATGTGTATTTACTTTCTCTTAGTTAACAACTCCGACAAAATAAATTGGTTAATAGATAACAGGGGAGCAAAGATCACAAAATGACTGTGGTGTAACTCCTGTTTATAAGGTAGAAACACCCTGTTAGTTTGGGGTATTTGAGTAAATATAAAATTTAATAAATGGAGTAATACGCATATGTTAAATGAATTATTTTATTTCCGACATATGTTTCGAAGATTACAAATGGTTCCTTTCTAAGGAATAAGTGATGTTGATAAAGATGTAGTCTTCTCTTCAGGGAAATACATAGGAGCCATCTTAACCGTATTGGCTCTTATGTATTTCCCTGAAGAGAAGATTACATCTTTATCAACATCACTTATTCCTTTGGAAGAAACCATTTGTAATCTTCGAAACATATGTCGGAAATAAAAGAATTCCTTTAACATATGCGTACACCCCCCCCCCACACACACAGACACACACACAGACACACACACAGACACACACACAGACACACACAGACACAGACACACACACACACACACATATATATATATATATATATATATATATATATATATATATATATATATATATATATACCATGCGTTACGTATATATTATATCATACCTTAATACGTGTGGAATAAGATCCCCGTTGACAGGCCGCTGCTATTTATAGTGTTAAACAGTTTCTGTATGCAAATTAGGGACTCCTTCAGAGAGTAACTGCTGCATTTGTTGAGCATATAAACAGTTTGGCGGCTAGTTTTTGTGGAGACTGTCAGAATGATGTGGACGCCTCTGATAAAAATCCAATGATGTCCAAAATTCGATTAAAGTCGTTCATCATTTTTTTTTCTCTCTGCGGAGAATTAGCTAAAATTTTCCCTGTTTTTAATTATAATTATACGTATATATATGATGGACTCTCCCGACTTTACATGACGTATGAAGGTTCAACAATTTCTTACTGAATAACCACATATATGATTTGTTTATAGTGATCAAATGTCTGTGTAGACATAAGCTCACTCCCTTCATCAAACCAACAGTACCTGTACAGGTGCACCGTGTACCATATATCAGATGAAATGATCGCAGAGCAACGTGAAAAGAAGTCCTTTGCTCAAGAACGCAATGCAGCGCTCGGTCTGGGAATCGAACCTACGATCTCACAATTGTGAGTGCAACACCTTAACTACTGAGCTATATATATTCCACCCAGTAAAATGTTGATGCATCGGTGGCACCTGAGGTAAATGTTCCTACCTTAGTCAAGAGCATTTCAGGTTCCGTGCAATGGCGTCGAACTTGCGTCCATGGTTACATGATTGCGAGGGGAACTTCTCAACACCTGCAACGACGTTTCCCTATCATCTTTCAGTTATTTGTACAAAGAAAAGATCGATTCATAATTAAGACCCAAATACTCGATTCTTAGAATTTCAATTTAGAAATAATTCTTGACATTCAGAAGAGAATTCTGGTTTATTTATGCTCTGGC
>NC_142939.1:40950228-40960228 GCF_046866305.1 Octopus bimaculoides
AATGACAACCTACTTTTGCAATAAAAATATACAACTAATAGCTTACATGTATCTATGTATGGATGCATGTATACACACACAAGGCCATCGTATATGTGTAAGTACTTCTGTATGTGTGTGTGTGTGTGAGTGTGTGTGTGTGTGAGTGTGTGTGAGTGTGTGTGTGTGTCTCAGTGTGTGTGTATGTGTGCACATGTATCTATATGTGTAATAGTTTGATTATGTCCCAGTAACCTAGCGGTTAGGCATAAATACCATATTTAAAAATGTAAGTTCTGGGGTCTATTTGTTCGAAGAAATCATTTAAGGTGGTACTCCAGCATGGTTTCGGTGTGATGACTAAAACAATTAAAAGCATATACACGCGCGCGCGCGCGCGCACACACACATACACATACGCATATATATATATTTATATGTATATATATAGACATAGCTGTGTGGGCGTTTCCTTCTCAGCCATGTTGTTCTGGGTTCAGTCCTGCGGTGGGGTATCTTGTATGAGTATGTATAAATATACATATATATATATATATATATATATATATATATATATATATATATATGATCATAAATATATAGGGATTAGCAGAAAACCTGCTTCTCCAACATACTGAGAATTCAGAAACAACAGCCAAAGAACTACTGATTCTAAAACTACAAATTTTTCTCTAATATATATATACGTGTGTGTGTGTGTGTGTGTGTGTGTGTGTGTGTGTGTGTGTGTGTGTGTGCCATGAGGTCTGCAAATCTAAAGGAGGCCTCGAAAGACATTATAAGATCCACAAAGATCAGAACTTAACTGCAGCTGTTGGTGGTCCAAACCAGATATGCAATTTATGCGGGTATTTTTTCAAAATATTGTCTGATTTAAAAAGCCACATCAGCCCCGATGATGAATCTACGGAGTACGAACAAGACGTGGTCAGGCTGTGCAGAAGGAATAGAAAACCACGATGAATGTATATACGCTGTGTGCATGTGTGTGTGTGTATGTTTGTGTGTGCGTGTGTGTGTTTATCCTGTATGCATGTGTATGTGTGTATATAAACGTAAGCGTAAGTAGAACAGTGTTTCTGCTTTTATGTCAGCCGGTGTAAAGCGGTGTGTCGAGTTTTGTCCCTTTATATGAAGATATAACTTAGCGCGAAACTGTGAAGAGAAATTGAAAACCCTATATACACACCCATATATATATGTATGTGTATTTACATATATATATATATATATGTGTGTGTGTGTGTGTGTGTGTGTGTGTGTGTGTCTGCGTGTTTGTGTGTGTGTGTGTGTGTGTGTGTGTGTGTATGTATTATGTATATATGTATATACACGACGAGCTTCTTTCAGTTTCCGTCGACCAAGTCCACTCTCAAGGCTTTGGTCGGCCCGATTCTACGGTAGAAGACACGTTTCCAAGGTGCCATGCAGGGACTGAACCCGGAACCATGTTGTTGGAAAGCAAGCTTCTTACAACACAACCGTACCTTCACCTATATACAAACTCAGTGGTGAGGCTGACTCAGGATCATAAGATCGTGCATTCAATTCGCGGCGATGCGTTGTGTCCTTGAGTAAGACCCCTTATTTCACATTGCTCCACTCCACTCAGCTGGTAAGCATGAGTTGTACCTGTAATTCAAAGGGCCCAACCTCGTCACATTCTGTGTCACACTGAATCTCCTCGAGAACGACGTTAATGGTTATTCGTGTCTGTGGAATGCTCAGCCACTTGCACGTTGATTTCACAAGCAGGATGTTCCGTTGATCGGATCAACTGGAACACTCGTCGTCGTAATCGACGGAGTGCCAGTGCATGAAAAAAGAAAGAAAATATCTTCTACATTTCGATCTTCATTTTTTGTGGACTGCGAAGTAACACAAATCATAGCATGTTGGTCTGATGCCTAAAATATCTAATTTATAACGCTGCATAATGTGTTCAAGCCTTGCAGGCTTAAACCTTCCCTTTTATCTATCAGTGGTCAATAACATAATTACCATCCCTGTCTTTGAATCATCTCATTCCACTCGATATCCTTGCCAAATTTATATTCTTGTACGAATGAGGCAAATTATTCACTTGAAAGGCTGAGAGACAAATTCCTTCCTCTCTGGCCAACCTCTCATCAACTTTTCCAAGTATTTTTTGAAAAGGAGGATGAGAGTAGAGAGGGAAGTTTTGTCTAATGAAAATTGCAATAAAAGGTGGGTGAATATAGCAAGGATAGTACGCATGAATGATGGACCCACTTGGAGCATAAACCTAAAGAATAAAAAGACAAACGACGCTTTGCTCTCATGGTTTTTTTCGATGTTACTGCGGTTTTTTTTTCGTAGGTTTTTCTCCCTATGGATAACCCTAGTGTTTTATTTTCTCTCTCTTTTGGGAATTTCATTTGTTAAAACGACACTTTGTTATCCTTTGTGTCCTAAAGAAAAATTCTGCAATGTATTGTCCCCTCTGTGTTCGCCCTGCGTGGCTTAATAAAGAAATTATATTCATAAAATGAATGTCTCTAAATATGAAGCTTTTCTTCTACAAGGACAAAGCTTGAAATTTAGGGGTACATTGAACCCCGGTGCTTAACTGGTATCTATTTTATCGACTTCGGAACGAAGAAAGGTATAATTCACCTCGGTGCAATTTGAACTCAAAACGGGCAGACTGGCAAAATGCCCCTAAGCAATTTTCCCGGCGTTCTAGCCATTCTGCTAGCTCACCGCCTTGATTTCAGAATTTTGGCACAAGGCCTGAAATATTGGGGGAGGTGTGTAGTCGATTATATCAGCCCCAGTACTCAACTGGTACTTATTTTAACGACTCCGAAAGGATGAAAGACAAAGTTGACCTCGGCAGAATTTGAACTCAGAAGATAAAGACAGACGAAATACCTCGAAGCATTTCGCCCGGCGTGCTAACGTTTCTGCCAGCTCGCCGCCTTTAATACCAATAAAATATTGCCATCTTTCATCTGTCACTCTTTCTCCCTTTCTTTCTTTCTCTCACATACACACTTTCTCTCTCTCACTCTCTCTCTCTCTCTCTCACTCTCTCTCTCTCTCTCTCTCTTCCCCCCTTTCTCTCATTCACTCTCTCTCTCTTCCTCCCTTCCTCGCTCTCTCCCTTCACTCAATTCTTGCTGAGACAATACCGACATACGTGGTCTAGACAAGACCTAATCCTTTTCGAATGACCAATGACTAATTGCAATTCTTGGTACAGCTTTTCGATTTCTTATACATCTCGTATGGAATGGTTTCGCCAGCATACAAGAATGTACATACATACATACATACATACATACATACATACATACATACATACATACATACAATGATTTGGGATAGAGAAGAGAAACTGTGCACAGTTGTGTAAATTAGCTGCCCAGTGGATGTTAACATAAAGCTGAAGATCAGTGAAAAAGAGAACACCTATGCTGAACTATTGAGAAATCTGCAGTTACTCTATCCAGATTACAAGTTCAGGTTTATACCTGCAATTATTGGGGTCCTTTGATATGTAACACTAAATATCAATCTTGAGAAAGCAAGCTTCTCCAAACCAGAAAGGAAAAAGCTAATTCGAAGACTGCAGATCCAATCCATCACTGGAACTGTAAAAATCTGTAAAACTTTCCAGAAGTTTATCATTTAAACATATATGAGCATCTCTAAATATGCAACTATATGTATATATTCTTTGTATTATTATATATATATATATATATATATATATATATATATATATATATATATATATATATATATATATATATATACATACATACATACATACATACATACATACATACATACATATTTACATACATACAGAAATATATATATGTGTGTGTGTGAGTGTGAGTGTGTGTGCATTTAGCGGAAGCAACAGAGTGACTCAAGGTCCGACAGTTTTGTGCATTGGCACTTATCAAATGCACGAAACTCTCGGACCTTGAATCACTATGTTACTTCTGCTAAATATTAGCAAAAATATACATATACTCATATTTTGAGTCCTACTTTTCCTGTTTGCACCAACATATCTATCTATCTATCTATCTATCTATATCTATCTATCTATCTATCTATCTATCTATCTATCTATCTTTCTTTCTCTCTCTCTCTCTCTCTCTCTCTCTCTCTCTCTCTCTCTCTCTCTATATATATATATATATATATATATATATATATATATATATCCCAAAAGTAGAACAAGAACGCAACAGACAACAATAAAACATCCGGACAGACAGACGACACGAAGACGGACAGGACAAAACAAGGAGGGGCCATTCGCTCATCTGTCAAGTTTCCAGATTACCCTTACAGTTTCGGCCGGTTGCACTTAAGATGGTCCAAATCTGGTTGGCCTCAAAAATCTAAGCTAGGAGCATTAAATGTTTTGGGAGAAAGCAAGCGAATGTATATAGCAAAGACAAGAAGAAAAAAAACGGAGAAAATGTTACTCAATTACAAATACAAACAAGAAGATAACAACAGCCATTTTTCGACTAATAGAGACGAATGAAGTATATGTATGTATGTATGTATGTATGTATATATATATATATATATATATATATATATATATATATATATATATATATATATATATATATATATATATATATATATATATACACACACACACTATTTTATTCCTAGCAGTCGCTATGATTGATCACTAAATCCACAAGTTTTTTTTTCTCTGTTTATTTCCTCGTGTTCCTTTCTGTTGAAGAGCGTTGGCACGAAATGTAAAAGACTTTCTCACTTTCCTGATTGTCAAAGTAATACACGTGCTTGTTGTTTATACACCTCTCTTCGTCTTTTGTTTTTCTGTAAATTTCAGCTAGGCGTAGGAGTGGCTGTGTGGTAAGTAGCTTGTTTACGAACCACATAGTTCCGGGTTCAGTCGCACTGCTTGGCACCTTGGGCAAGTGTCTTCTTCTATAGCCTCGGGCCGACCAAAGCCTTGTGAGTGGATTTGGTAGACGGAATCTGAAAGAAGCCCGTCGTATATATGTATATAAAGACGTATGTGTGTGTGTGTGTGTGTGTGTGTGTGTGTGTGTGTGTGTGTGTGTGTGTGTGTGTGTGTGTGTATGTTTGTGTGTCTGTGTTTGTCCCCCCCCCAACATCGCTTGACAACCGATGGTGGAGTGTTTACGTGCCCGTAACGTAGCGGTTCAGCAAAAGAGACCGATAGAATAAGTACTAGGCTTACAAAGAATAAGCCCTGGGGTCGATTTGCTCGACTAAAGGCGGTGCTCCAGCATGGCCAGAGTCAAATGACTGAAACGAGTAAAAGAGTAAAGAGTATACATATATACATGCATACACATACATATATACACATATATAGATAAAGCAATAGTCGTGCATAATTTGAAACTGGTTTGTCCAATGTGGGTTTTCTAATTTGAGCCAAAATGTTTGGACTCATTCTGAGAGTGTTCTGACTTCTATTGTAATGAAACTGCCGAGAACTACAACACCCAATATAACGTATTTTCTCATATTTTTTAAACGTAAAGAATGGATTTAAGGGGGAATTTTACTGCCATTTCAAGCAAATCATTTAGAATTTCTTCATCAAACCGGTCCTTCATTTTTCAACGCAATAAGGGATGATTCCTCTCGTATTTGGCTTCTATCGCTAACAGAACCAACCATTTACACAGAAATATGTAACACCAATATGTCGTCCATGCATCTATCACTTGCTTCATGACAGTGACTTCAGCAGATTCTCTATCTCTTACTATCACTCTTTCTGTGTCATCTACACTCACTCCCTCTCTCATTTCTCTAGATTCTCCTCTCTCCCTCCCCCTCCCTCTATCTTCTATTGTCTACCTCTAACACTACCTATTTACCTATTATGTGTATCTAATGCTATCTATTAGACATGATTGGCGTTCACCTTTGTTCCTCTTTTAATTCAAAGACTTTACAAAAGAGACTAAATGAAGTGGCTCTCAGACACACAAATACGTTCGGACACACACACAAACACACACACACACACACACACACACACACACACAAACACACATACACACAAATGCATCAGTATATATGCACATACATATTCATGTGTCTGTGTGTATCTGCGGAACAATCCAACAAAAATACATATACGCATATACATGTGCATGTAAATACACACACACACACACTTTTACATATACATACACACATATACCCACATATGTACATACATATACACACGCATAGATATACATGTACACAGACATATATATATACAAATATATATACATATATATATTTATAAGTACACACACACACTATCAATGGTTGATTCTCATTGAGAGATGTAATTGATATAAAAATGTGTGAGAGAGAGTGTGTGCATGTGTGTGCGCGTGCGTACTAAATAAAAAACACAAGGAAGAAAAGACTGTACGTTCGGTTACTGTCTTTGATGATTAAATGAATTGTGTATTTGCATAGAGTGGGTGTGTCTAAAGCAGCAGGGTTATGGTGAGTGTAGAGTTTAGGTGAGATAGATCGATCACTGGGCGGTGTGGATGGATATATTGATTGATGGATAAATAGACAGATATACAGGCAGATAGATAGACAGACAGACATCAGGTAGATAGATCGATAAGTAGATGGACAGATAAACAGTGAGATAGATAGATAGATAGATAGATAGATAGATAGATAGATAGATAGATAGGCTGACGGATAGAACAATAGATATATAGTACAAATGAGATCATTAATAATGTAAATAAAACAATTAGATGACCATATAGACAAAGCCATATCTATATATGTACATATATATATATATATATATATATATATATATATATATATATATATATATATATATATATATATATATATATATGTACACACACATACACACACGCACACACACGCACACACACGCGCACACACACATACACATACACACACGCAGACACACACGCAGACACACGCACACACACACACACACACACACATACATACATATATATATACATATATACGACGGGCTTCTTTCAGTTTCCGTCTACCAAATCCACTCACAAGGCTTTGGTCCGCCCAAGATGCCACGCAGTGGGACTGAACCCGGAACCATGTGGTTGATAAGCAAGCTGCTTACCACACAGTCACTCCTACGCCTATATATGTATGTGTATGTGTGTAGGGCATTCGGCTCACAATCTAAAGTCGCGAGTTCAATTCCCGGCGACGCGTTGTGTCCTTGAGCAAGACACGTCATTTCACGTAGCTCAAGTCTACTCAGCTGGCGAAAATGAGTAGTACCTGTATTTCAAAGGGCCAGCCTTGTCACCCTCTGAGTCTCCTTGAGAACTACGTGAAGGGTACACGTGTCTGTGGAATGCTCAGCCACTTGCACGTTAATTTCACGAGCATCAGCTAGGACCTTCGTCGTCGTATGCGATGAAGTCCTTCCATACATATATATATATATATAAAATTGAATAAATAGAGTCAAGAACGAGTACGTTTAGGCAACTTTTAATAAACACTACACATGTTTAGATACAACATAGATCCACATATGGGTGGCTTATTCGCAAATTTACAACCTGTGGACAGAATTAGCCCCAGTATTGACTCTTATTTTTTGGGCAATACTGGTTCAAACTATTGCCCTTGGTCACTTTACTGACGTCCATACATACACACACACACACACACACATATATATGACCGCAGCCACTTGGCTGAAACACATAAATAAATAAATAAATATATATATATATATATATATATACAGGAATAATTTATTCTCAAACGCATGATAATGCTATTACAGTAACATGAGCAGGATAAACTGTTCATATATTGCAGGAAAAATCGTTACAGGCCAGCCATGATACTCGAACTCACATCCCTGTGATTACACGTCATGTGCTTTAACTTTAAGCTAAACTGCCCAGTAAGGAAGTTTTCTGAAATTGTAGGATTTATAAATCTAGCTTTGTATACACACACACACACACACACACACACACACACACATACACACACACACACACACACATACACACACACACACACATATATATATATCAAAATAAGCAGCAAGGATATCCAGAGGTAATGCAGTACGATCGTTTCAAACAACTCCATTTAATTGAACGATGTAATCATTACATCAATTTAGATGGAGAGCAATCCTCAGCTGCATAAAGATATAGAGTTTAATTAAATTAAAACAGATGGACATAGTATAATTTTACCTAAAATCTCCAAGAAGGTAAGGAGATAGACAAAGAACATACTGTCTTCACTTTAGCTTAGAAGCTACTAAGGTATCAGGAAGAAAGACTTGTTACAGGTTTTGCTTGTCACTGTTATGTACTTGGAGTGCTCAGCTTGGTTTACCTCTAAAATCAAATGCTTTGCTTTTTCATTTATATAACTCCTAGTATATACGTATTACATAACGTCAGTTGACGAATATTCCTTCTGTAGAATTTTTGCTTATGTATAAATGTACGCTTGTAGATTGTCTCTATATACAGGCTGTTCAAAAAGTCCCTCCGCAGTGAATTTTTTTCATCCTGCGTATCACCAAGGCGCTACTTCAAGAGTTTTTCGTTGAACGGATTATTTCGAAGGAACTTTGGCCACCACGATCACCTGATGTAACACTGCCAGACATTTTTCTGGGGAACAATTAATGGATCAGTGTACAGGAATCGCCCGAAAACCCTTAAACACATACTGCGGAGAGACTTTTTGAACACCCTGTATTATTAACCAGGATGGTAGAATCATTCAAAAGCTTTAGTTTCTTACCAGTTCTCTTATTAAGCTGCAATGACACGAAAATTCAGCTTCCTCATCACAGTTCTTCCACGGCTAATATAGAAATGGATCTTTGTGGGTTTCGTCACTGTTTACAATTATTTGAAAAAAAAATTTAGGAGTGGCTGTGTGGTAAGTAGCTTGCTTACCAACCACACGGTCCCGAGTTCAGTCCCACTGCGTGGCACCTTGGCCAAGTGTCTTCTACTATAGCCTCAGGCCGACCAAAACCTTCTGAGTGGATTTGGTAGATGGAAACTGGAAGAAGCCCGTCGTATATGTATATATATGTATGTATATGTGTATGTATGTGTATATATTTGTGTGTCTGTTTGTCCCCCAGCATCGCTTGACAACCGATGCTGATGTGTTTGCATCCTCGTAACTTAGCAGTTCGGCCTAAGAAACCGATAGAATTAGTACTAGGCTTACAAAGAATAAGCTCTGAGGTCGATTTGCTCGACTATAAAGGCGGTGCTCCAGCATGGCCGCAGTCAAATGACTGAAACAAGTAAAAGAGAGAGTAATAAGAGTAAAGAGGATCATATAGATGCGATTTTTGTCGCTGAATCCGAATTTGTTATTCATTTATTCCAGTAAAAATCTTGCAAAAATATTACAGAATTTTCAGCCAACAAGAAAGTAGCACGATCTCTGCCTCTTCCATTATAGGGGGTGGGGGGGATCGGCATGTCAAAACATTACTAGACGCACATACATAGAGGCATATACTCAGAGTTGAACCGCTGATTTTTCTTTCGGCGTTGAATTTTCACCATCCCACTTCCATTGCATGCACACGCGAGCGCGCATACACACACATACACACACACACACACACACACACACACACACATACACACACACACACACACACACACACACACACACACACACACATACACACATTCACACACCTCCTATTTATATACATGCACACACATACTCACACAGAGATGAAATGCTTCTACAACCAGTTTGCCATCATCCCTTCCTTATTCATCTATCACCCCTTCCTTTCTCATTCATATGTTGTGACGGTGGAAAACACATGAGTATTATTATAGTAAGATTATTCTTCTCGTGTTTCCTTCTTCTCTTTGTGCGCATGCACAACGTCTTTGGTTACTATGGAGTATTTCTAACAGTTTTGGTTACTATGGAGTTTTAC
>NC_142939.1:40975228-41002728 GCF_046866305.1 Octopus bimaculoides
TCCGTAAATTTGAACTATATATATATATATATGTATATATATATATATATTTAATGGAGGCTCAATGGCTCATTTTTTAGGGTAGCGTACTCACGGTCGTAAGATCGCGGTTTCGATTCCCAGACCGGGCGTCGTGAGTGTTTATTGAGCGAACACACCTAAAGCTCCACGTCACTCCGGTAGGGGTTGGTGGCACATCCTGCTGTACACTTTCACCACAAATCTCTCTCACTTGTGCTTCCTGTTTCTGTTGTACCTGTAATTCAAAGGACCAGCTTTGTCACACTCTGTGTCACACTGAATCTCGCCAAGAACTACGTTAAGGATACACGTGTCTGTGGCGTGCTCAGCCACTTGCGAAGAATTTTTTTTCTAGTGTATGAGCGCTTTCGTTTAACTTTTCCGTAAAACCCTTATATGTATATAGAAATATACATGAATATATTTGTGCCTATGAAACTTAGACGCAACAAAATGCTTATATAATATTATTTACCGCACGCTCACACGGAGCCTATTCGTCCTTCTGACTGATTAGGAGTGCATGATTTATGTATTTTCTTACTCTAACCTTGGAGTACGCTACCTTTAAATTCCTCTACTACATAGATTGCATATATCATATAATACCTTGATACAGTTTGACTGAGATCTCCGTTGACACGCCCTTGATATTTAAGAATAAAGTGATAACACTTATAGCATGAAAATTGTTAGTTCCAGTTCTGGATTTGTTGAGTACATAAACAGAATGACTGCTTGCTTTTCTGGGATTGGTCAAATTGATGTAAACTCCACTGATGAGACTTTAATATAATAAGGCTCGAAAAATCAATTAGGGCTGTTCATCAGTTTTTTTTTTCTTTTAGATCCTATGTGGACCCCTCAAGGTTGTCGTATTTTATTTGGTATTGATAAAGCGACGAACTAAATGCCTCACAGCAAAGTCACTATTATTCTATGTTGTAAGTTCAGATAGCGTTGTGGTTAGTCTTGTCTTTCAGAACCTGCACCACCTCTTTTCTCCTCGCCTCGCCTCCGCTCCTTCTTTACTTTAAACATTTAACAGTCATATAAAAGTAAAGAGATTTGAAATCGTACGAAAGCATCCTTCTTACAGATATGCATCCTTGTGTTAATGTATGAAATGATGATAATAATAATAATTGTTTTTAATATAGGCAAAAGGCCTTAAATTTGAGGGAGGGTATGAGTCGATTAGATCGACCGCAGTACGCAACTGGTGCTTAATTTAACGACACGAAAGAATGAAAGCAAAAGTTGACCTCGGCGGAATTTCAACTCAGAACATAAAGACGGACGAAATACCGCTCAGCATTTTGCCGGGCGTGCTAACGATTCTGCCAGCTCACCACCACCATAATAATAATAATAATAATAATAATAATAATAATAATAATAATAATAATAATAATAATAATAATAATAATAATAATAATAACGATGGTGATAATAATAATATAATAACGATGAAGATGATAATAATAGGAATAGAGTGCCCAGTAGAACTGTTACAAAAGGTTTTCCCCCTTGGCACGGCCAGAATAACCAGGAGAGAATTAGATAGCTGAAAAGAACGGATAGCATGGAAGCGTAGGCTGCAGGTAGTAAGCCCGCTACGCATGCAAAACTGCAAGAGTTCCAAGAAAATCTGTGATAAAGAGAACATAATAATAATAATAATAATAATAATACAGGACTTACAAATATATATAACATACAGAAAATTGCACTACTGGGTACTGCACACATTCTACGCAAAACACTTTCAATACAGTAAACATAAGAGCACCACAGCAAACCACAGCACATACCCAAGGCGCACAGAGCTGCGCTCGGTAGTGAAGTGAAAGCACGTTATAAAAATAAAACTACTGAATAATAATAATAATAATAATAATAATAATAATAATAATAATAATAAGGAATATAAGAAGGAATATATTCACAGACACGACAGAGCTGGGACCTATATACACTGGAAGCTATGCCAACACTATGGAATAACAACAGAAAAAAGATGGTATAAACACACGCCAGAAAAGGTCACAGAAAACGAGAAAGCAACCATACTCTGGGATATGCCAATACACACAGATAGAGAAATTAAAGCAAATAGACCAGATATAGTTGTCAAAGATCATGAAGAAAAAAATGCTTTCTAATTGATGTATCAATACCAGCAGATGACAATGTTTCTTTAAAAGAAATGGAAAAACTTTCAAAATACAAATACCTGGAAACAGAGATAACTCGAATGTGGAATCTAAAAACAGAAACAATTCCTATCATAGTAGGTGCCTTAGGTATAATAAAAAAAATATTCAGACAAATACATAACAAAAATACCAGGACTTACAAATATATATAACATACAGAAAATTGCACTACTGGGTACTGCACACATTCTACGCAAAACACTTTCAATACAGTAAACATAAGAGCACCACAGCAAACCACAGCACATACCCAAGGCGCACAGAGCTGCGCTCGGTAGTGAAGTGAAAGCACGTTATAAAAATAAAACTACTGAACAATAATAATAATAATAATAATAATAATCCTTTCTACTATAGGCACAAGGCATGCAAATTGGGGAAGGGGTGGCTAGTCGATAACATCGACTCCGAAAGGATGAAAGGCAAAGTCGACCTCGACGGAATTTGAAATGAGAATCTAAGAACCGATGAAATGCCGCTAAGCATTTTGCCTGCCGCGCTAACGACTCTGCCATCTTATATAACAAGGTATATAAATATTAATCAAAAAATCTACCTGCATTCATTGTGGAAATACTGCTGTCACGATAACGCAACATCGCTACATAACCGCTTCACTTCTTCCAAGGTTATTGAGTTCAGAATCTTCCATGAGGATGGAGCTCTTTGGTCAAAAGAGGTGAGCAAATGTCTACCGTCTGTGAATTATTGACAAGTAAACACATCGTCAATAGTTTTTAGAAAAAGATTTTTTTTATTAATATCCTATTTTTTTACATTTTTTTTTTTTTGTTTTTTTTTCGTCTGGAGAGTCATTGCTCATTTCATGTATTCTATCAGCGTTGAGGCGCATGAGTCCAGCGGTTAGGGCAGCAGACTCGCGGTCATAGGATCGCGGTTTCGACCGGGTGTTGTGAGTATTTATTGAGCGAAAGCACCAAAAGCTCCACGAGGTTCTAGCAGGGGGTGGTGGACCCTGCTGTACTCTTTCACCAAAACTTTCTCTCACTCTCGCTTCCTGTTTCTGTTGTACCTGTATTTCAAAGGAGCCAGCCTTGTCACTCTCTGTGTCACGCTGAATGTCCCCGAGAACTACGTTAAGGCTACACGCGTCTGTGGAGTGCTCAGCCACTTGCACGTTAGTTTCACGAGCAGGCTGTTCCGTTGATCGGATCAACTGGAACCCTCGTCGTCGCAACCGACGGAGTGCCGTAAATTTTATCGGTTCTTTATTAGTCTTGTGAAGGGCAGTGAATTTCATTTCAGTTGGAGAATTGCGAGGTTCCATCTCATGGAATATGCGCTCCTCTTCACACGGGGACTGCCGTCCACTTCGCAGGAAATGTTGTCGTTCTCCCCAGAAAGAGACTTTTCTTCACGATAAATAGAGAGATCGGGTCTATTTTCACGGAGATGATCTTCTCACCAGAAAATGTTTCCTTTTTACAACAGTTGTCTTCCTACTCACGCATTGTCATCACTTTCGAAAAGTGTGCTTCTTTTTGTGTGGATGTTACGTGAAGATTTTCTTGTAGCTAACTTCAAAGTAAACTTCTCATAGCCTGCTATTCTTGTTGACCTGACTAACTCTCTTTCTATCTCCTCTTTATTGTAATTGCTGGTTATTGTCGGATGAAAGGCGGGGAGCTGGCAGAAACGTTAGCACGCTGGGTGAAATGCTTAGCAGTATTTCATCTGTCTTTACGTTCTGAGTTCAAATTCCGCCGAGGTCGACTTTGCCTTTCATCCTTCCGGGGTTGGTAAATTAAATACCAGTTGCGTGCTGGGGTGGATGTAATCGACTGCCCTCCCGCCCACCAAAAAACATTCGGGCCTTGTGCCTAGAGTTGAAAAGGAAACGGTTATTGTCGGATGAGTGAGTTTCAGGTTCATCTTGGCTCGTGCAAATGAGAACGAGATAATTTTCCTGACGACTCGTGAGTTGGGCCCAGTGCCATTGTTTTTTCCAGTGCTGTCTAAGGTCACTTTCTTGGTTTGTTGTTGTTTATCTCTTTTCAAGCCTTACGAACAGAAAGCCTTTATATCACATTTACCACCACATTTGTAGCCGCAGTCTTCTTCTCTGGATGCTCAGCAATAAGGTCCTCTCGTCAGCAACCTCTATAGGGCACAGCTCTGGTATTTATGTGTTATGTTGCGGTCTTACGACGACTTTTATATCTATAAAGGACCCTACCTAACCACATACCACCAAGGGTTTCGTCGGTACTGACTACAGTCTGTATTTTGCTATGAAAATGATCAGGAGCCAGAGAACGATTTGTCATCGATAGCCATGATAATGACCCTTGTCTTTCTTCGTCCCAGATATTGTGGAAATTGTTTATGGGGTAGGTATGTCCCGAATAGTTTGGGCTTGTATTTTCAGCCCTTTTCCGGTCCTGAAGACATGATATATGCTGCCATGCATTCTTTCATTGCCAATAAAAGAAATTCCAGTCAATCTTTCTACGAGATCGATTCTTAATCGTTGATTGAATGAGACAAAGAACCATTGTGGGTTCGGCAAGGCACATTATGTTGCACTTCTCTCGCTTTCCTGGGTGAGAGAGATTCTGTTGGCGACCACAGCGTTCGTTGTGATTGATATTTCGGTTCCGAGTCACTCATTCGTGGTTGCTCCTTGACAACAATATCCGCTTATTTACATAATACTTATTACTGGTTTCAAAGTTTGGCACAAGGTCAGCAATATCGCGGGCGTGGGGGGGGGGGGTTAAGTCGATTACACCCACCCCAGCGCTCAACTGGTACTTATTTTATCGACTCCCGAAAGGATGACAGACTAAGTCAACGAATTTGAACTCAGAACGTAAAGACGAACGAAATGCCAGCAAGCATCCTGCCCGGAGATGGTTGTTTTTGTAGTAGTAGTGGTAGTAGTAGTAGTAGTAGTAGTAGTAGTAGTAGTAGTAGTAGTAGTAGAAGTAATAGTAGTACTGGTGGTTGTGGTGGTAGTAATGATGGTAGTGAACGTGGTAGAGGTTGCAGTAATGGTTATGTAGTAGTGGTTATGGTGTGACGGATGAAGTGGCGGTGGAGGTTGTAACAGTAGTAGTAGTAGTAGTAGTAGTAGTAGTAGTGGTGGTGGTGGTGGTGGTGGTGGTGGTGGTGGCCGCCGCCGTCGTCGTCGTCGTCGTCGTTGTGATGACAATAGCGATGGTAGAGATGGTAATAATGATGGCGATAGGGTGATGTTAGTGGTGTCGACGGTGGCGGCGAGGGATTTTTGTTTGCGGATAATTACATAGGTTTGTGGATTAAATAATATTAGCTTGATCGATATTGGTCATGGAGCAAATAATGTTGCAAGTTTATGCAGCATTAGGCAGCATTAACACACTGATTGATATTTTTATTGATCTCTATCTGATCTGCTTTGTTTGGTGTCGATCTACGAGGGAGTCCATAAATCGGTAGACTTCAGACAAGAGATCGATATAGTGTGGAATGGATTGGAAGGATGAGAAAGGAGCGATGGGACTGATGGTGGGAGAGTGGGGGATAATGACAAGTAATAGTTGGTAATTGTTTATCGATCACCGTGAAATATTTGTAGTATTTCAAACGAACATAAGCTGTTTTGATTAGCTTCTCTTCCTTCTGACAATTTTCCCCTTTCTCTCTCTTTCTCTCTCTCTATATATATATATTTATGTGTGTGTGTATATGCGTATGTATATATGTGTATATATAAATAAATAAATAAATAAATAAATATATATATATATATATATATATATATATATATATGTATGTATGTATGTATGTATGTGTAACACAACAGGAAGCTGGAAAATTTCATACACATACTCACACACACACACACACACACACACACACACTACAATTTTCATCACCATGTGATAACAGAAAAAAGAGAACTCTGTACCGTTGTGAAGTGAATATGAGTGTAATAAACAATGTAAGTTAATTAATCATCCATTAATGTACAGTTTCCCCAGTGTGGATCGCATATATCGTACGTCTTGGACTATCATATGTTACCACATAACACCATATTATAAGTATGATGGTCCGTGTACATTATGAATAATCCACACAGGTGAAGCAGTACAGCAATGATGATTAAGAAAATTATTGCATTGTTTAGTACACTAATACACGTACATCGATTTATTCGTCAAGAAGACACAGAATGTGATATATTCAAATTTATAACTAGCGTATCCTACCCAAGACTTACTCCAGTAAGCCGAGCACTTTATAATGTTAAGCTATTTACAATTATTCCTACAGGAATTCGATAGCACACAATTCGCTTATTTACTTTTATTTAATTATCGTTATTGTTGTTGTTGGTGTTATTATGTTGGTCCACAATTTCATTTCTTGATTTAATAGTAAAACCAAGCCTCGATTCTTTTCGTGAACCACGCAAAATAGTTACTATAAAAATAGCAGGTGCGTGTTTTCATATTCTTTTCTGTTCATCAAAAATCTTTGCAATTACATGAAACTTTAAGCCCAAAATCTGTATCAAATTTTCGTAGACATTCTTCGTGATTTTAACTAATATTAGGGTTCCTCAGAAGGCAGCGAGCTGACTGTATCGTTAGCGTGCCGAGCAAGATGCTTTGCGGCATTTGGTCCGCCTTCATGTTTTACGTTCAAATTCTGACTAGGTCGATTTTGCCTTTCATCATTCCGTGGTCAATGAAATAAGTACCAGTTGAGTACTGGAGTTGATATAATCGACTTACTCCCTGCTCCAAAATTGCTGGACTGGTGCCAAAATTTGAGACCGATATTATGGTTCCTCAGTGTTGTAATTGCTGGCGTCATTGTTGTCGTTCTGAGAAAAATTGGAGATTCTTCCCAAAACAACATACATTTTAAATAAGAATTACTGGGAGCCGTCGCAAATTTATATCGCTTCCAGGAGGGAGCTGGAGAGAATCAAAAAGTAACCCCACGAAAACTTTATTTCGTGTTGCTCCAGTTCACTCAGCTGTAGAAATAAGTTGTGACGTCACGGGTGCCAAGCTGTATCGGCCTCTTCGCCTTTCCCTTGGGTAACATCGGTGGCGTGGAGAGTGGGAGGCTGGTATGTATCGGCGACTGCTAACCTTCCATAAAAGAAAACAACTGTAGGTTTTGCATTCGCCGGTTAGGCAACTTTCGGCCAAGACTTGTACCCTAAGGGGAACCTCTTAGGTGCACCCATGGACATTCGTGACCGACGGAGTCGAGTGGTTTATGTACACACACACACACACGCACGCACACACACACACACACACACACACACACACACACACACACATATATATATATATATATATATATACACACACATTTATATCTGCATATACATGTATATACACATACATAGATATATATTTATTATATATATATATTATATATATATATATGTGTGTGTGTGTGTGTGTGTGTGTGTGTGTGTGTGTATGTGTAAGTGTGTGTGCATTTGTATATAAGTAGAAATAGCACAAAATGGGATATGTTAATGCACCTTAACATGTGCGCATGTATGGCATATCTATATACAAGACACACAACACATACACGCACGCACGCACACACACACACACACACACACACACACACACACATATTGTTATACTTTGGGAGGGTCATATTTTTTCAATTAAACACACACACTATGTTTGGCCTTCACTTCAGCTTTATTATTATTATTATTATTGTTTCATTGTCAAAGCTATATACATATAAACATATAGCAGCAGCAGCAGCAGCAGCAATAGTAGTAGTAGTAGTAGTAGTAGTAGTAGTAGTAGTAGTAGTAGTAGTAGTAGTAGTAGTAGTAGTAGTAGTAGTAGTGGCCTCTTTGAAACGAAACGTCATTAGAATATTTAAATGTCATGGCGGTGCCGGGGAGTAGTGATGGTGATGGTGGTGGCTGTGGTGAAGATGGTGGTGGTGGTGGCGGCGGTGGCAGTGGTGGTGGCGTTGATGGTGGTAGTGAGGACGGAGGTGGTCGTCGTGGAGGCTGTGGTGATGGTTATGGTGTTAATAATGGTGGTGGTAGTGGTGGTGGTGGTGGTGGTGGTGGTGGTGGTGGTGGTGGTGGTGTGGATGTGACGGCTGGGTTGGTGGCATTGATGTTGTTGTTGGTGGTGGTGTTGGTGATCGCTGCCGTGGTTGATGAAGTAGTGATGATTTAGTGTTGGCATCGAAAGAGTTGAGGGTGGGGCTACTGCTGTTGCTGCTGCTGCTGCTGATGATGATGATGATGCTGGCGCCGGTGGTGGTGCTGGGGTTGGTGGAGGTGTGTTGTGCGCCACGGGAGGCAACAATTTCAATGTAACTAAGCAGAAAGCGGTGCCTTTGCTCAGTCAGCCAATAAAGAGGATTTAGATCTGCAATTGTTAGTTAGAAGAAAGCGATAATAAAGTATTAATTATGTAAAGTAATTGAAAACAATTAAGTGAAAGGCCATTAAAACTTATGCAGTCAGATCGGCAAGCCACGAGGGAGGAATGAGCGCTCGACTGGTGGCGCCCACTGGTGCATAGTTGGTTAATTAAGGGCAGAGAATATATGAGTAATGTATGCGCTTGCATTGGGAGGGAGAAAAATGTGAAGAAGAAAAAGAAGAAGAAAGGAAGAAAGAAAGAAAAGAAGAAATGAAAAGAAAAATTGAAGGGCGATGAAAGGAAGAAACTATGTGAAGAGGAAAGACAAATAATTAGATAAAATAACATAAAAATAATGACAGGAAGAATGAAAAAAATATGAAAAACTATGAACAAATGGAATGAAAAAATATTCGTTATGAAATGATTTCGCGCTTGTCAAACCAACAATTTATTTCTGTTTGTAAAAATATTCTTCTTGTTATTATTGTTGTTGTTGGAGATTAATCTCAGGTCAATCCTGATCCAGCAGACAAATGATTAAAGACACTTTAGCCATGATTATCGTTGTCATCATCATCATCATCATCATCATCATCATCATCATCATCATCATCATCAACATCCTCATCATCATCAACATAATCTTTATCATCATCATCACCGTCATTATTATTATTATTATTATTATTATTATTATTATTATTATTATTATTATTATTATTATTAGTATTATTATTCCGCACTTCTTGAGTCCAAATTCCATTCCATTATCAGTACTAAAACAGTGGACCATGTTCACCAAGGAACTCACTTGTGTCTCATCTTTGCCATACAGTTTCAAATCATCCACGAAGAGGAAGTGGTAGATTGTTTGGGATTTTCCCTTTAGCTGTTACCCCAGATTCATTTTCTTGAGTACCAAGGCCAGGGGTATAATGCAGAGAACGAAAAGCAACGGAGATAGGCTGTCACTCGGAAAAATCCCTCTTTTGATACCCAGGGTACCCAATCTTTTGTCATAAGATGTCAGTTCAATTTTCCACCCCACCATACTTCTCTTCAGGAAACACGTTGCATTCCTCCCAATTCCAAACAGATCTAAGCATTCAATGATCTACGAATGTAGAATCACATCATAAGCTTTGCGATAGTCGATTCAGACTATTCCCAGGTTTGTTCCCCTTCGTTTACAATCTTGCATTACCATTATTATTATTATTATTATTATTATTATTATTATTATTATTATTATTTCTTTTTATTACAGGTTTTGCTGGAGCTCCTGGAGTCTTGCATGCAGCCTACGGTACCATACTATCCATTCTTTTCCGCTATCTAGCACTTTCCTGATTATTCTGGCTGTGTCAAAAGGCTAACCTTTTGTAACGTTTCCACTGGGCACTCTATTCCAATTTCCTTTATATTCCTCTCGATACCTTCTGATACTGTCCCCAAGTACCCAACAACAATTGGCACTGTCTTCACCTTCATTTTCAATAGCCGAACCATTTCGTACTTAAGAGGGTTGTATTTATCAATCTTTTTTTTTTTGCCTTCCTCCTTGATTATTCGTGGGTCAAAGGGGCATGCAACTTCAACTATGAAGCATATGTGGTGCACCTTGTCAACCACCACCAGGTCCGGTCTGTTATGTTCGAGTACCTGATCTGTTTGAATTGGGAAATCCCAGAGGATTTTGCTAGTCTCCAACTCTGCCAACCTCTGTGGTTTGTCCTCATACCACATCTTGCCTCTCTCCAGCTCCCACTTTTCGCACAGTTTCCAATGTAGCAGTTTCGCTACTTTATCGTGTCGCCACAACTTGTAGTGGTCTTGAGCAAGTCTAGGGCATTCGTTCGTGAAATGGGCAATGGCTTCATCCACTCTATTACAGATGCGGCACAGCGAAGACATTTGTTCATTCCTAAGGTTGACCCTCCAGTTCGTGGCCAAGACTTGGTCTTGCGCTTCCAGTGCAGTGTTCTCGGCCTATTTTTTTTTTTTTTTCGTGTTCATTTCTTCAGCCAATCCCAATTATTTTTTCCAGCAACTTCTATTGTGGCTACATGAAATTCATTGTGTAGTCCCTTCTTGCCTAGTTCTTATTCATGTCCTTTTTGTACTGTTTTCTTTGCTTTCTCCTTTCTCTGCTCTCAATACTCCCTCGTTCCTAACTGTTACTAGCAAGGTTTCCTTACTTTAGGCTAGGTATCTCATGAAGTTCTCGAGTTCGATGTGTATGCAGTCCGCCACACTTATCAGTCCCCTTCCTCCATTTGTTCTCTTCATGTATAGACGATCAGTGTCTGCACGTGGATAATGGGCTCCATGCATCGTTAGGAGCTCACTTGACTTCCTGTCCATCTCCTTTCGCTCCTCCGCTGTTCACTTCAGGATTCCAGCGCCATACCGAACTACTGCCACTGCACGCGAGTTTATTGCCGAAATTATATTTCTGGCATTCAGCTTTGAAGCCAGTATTTTTCTCACTCGCTGCAGGTACTTTTTGTCTTTTCTTTCATGTCGTTGTGCTTAGTTCCACCTGCCTCAAGTATTCCCAGGTATTTATTGATGGATTGAGGCTGAATTGCTTTCATCATTTTACCACTCGGCAACCTTATGCCTTCTGTCCTGACAAGCTTTCCTCGTCTCATCACCATCGTAGCACATTTTAAGAGCCCAATCTCCATCTTAATATCACTGGAGAAAATCTGCACATGTTGGACTAGGCTGTCCACTTTATTATTATTATTATCATTGTTGTTGTTGTTGTTGTTGTTGTTGTTGTTGCTGTTGTTGTTGTTGTTATTGCTGTTGTTGTAATTTAGGTTTTGTTGGAACTCTTGATGCCTTCTGATATTGTCCCCACGGACCAAACAATATTTAATACTATCTCCCCCCTTTTCATTTTCCACAGTCGAGCTATCTCATATTTAAGAGGGTTGTATATGTCTATTTTTCCGTCTTTTTTCTTAGATATTCGTGGGTCAAAGCGGAACGCTACAGCAATTATGGAGCACATGTGGATCACCTTATCCAGCTCCACAAAGTCAGATTTGTTGTGTTCAAGTACCTGATCTGTTCGGATTGGAAAATCCCACAGGATTTTGCAGTCCCCGACTCCACCACTCTCTGTGGTCTGTGTTCTTACCATGTCTTGCCTCTCTTTAATCCCCACTTTTCACAAAGTTTCGAAACTAGCACTTCCGCTATCTCATATATTATATTAATTTTTATATTAATTTTGGGAAAGTCTTGGGTATCCGTTCACGATATAGGCAATGGTTTCGTCCACTCTGTTACAGGTGTGGCACAGTGGTGACGTTCATTCCTCCAATTTGTGGCCAAAGCTTGGTCTTGTACTGCTAGTATTGTGCTCACAGTCTCTCTCTTCAGTGTTCCTTTCTTCAGCCAGGCCCAGCAACTTCAGTTGTGGATTCATGGAATTGATTGTGTAGTCACTTGTTGCGTGGTGCTCTTTCCTGTCCTTGTACTTCTTGTTTTGTTTTTTTCTTATTTTCTGATTTCAATCTGTCCTCATCTCTAACTGCCCCTGCCAAAGTTTCTTCACTTTGGGGTGGATGCCTCAGCAAGTTCCCAAGTACGATATGCACGCAGTGTTCCACACTTATCAGTCCTCTTCCACCGTTTGCTCTTTTCCGCCATTTGCTCTCTTCTGCCATTTGCTCTCTTCTGCCATTTGCTCTCTTAGGCAATCAGTATTTACACGTGGATGATGAGCTCCATGCATTGTTATGAGCTTTCTTGTCTTTCTCTCGAACTCCTTTAGTTCATCCTCTTTTTAGTTCATCCATTCCAGAATTCCAGCGCCATTGCGAATCACTGCGACAGAGCGCGAGTTTATTGCCGCAATTATGTCTCTGGCATTCAACTTTCAGTTCAATAATTTCTTAATCGCCGCAGATATTCTTTCGTTGACTTTTTGTTTTCATATCATTACGCTTAATTCTGCCTCAAGTATTCCCACGTATTTATATCCGGTTCAATTATCTTCATCATTTCACTATTTGGCATTTCTGTACTGACAACATTATTTGCAGTTATTGTATAATAAAAGAGGAAAGTAGAAATATGTTGATACCATTTGATATCCTCCATTAGACGTGTTTCATTTCCTAAAAGTAATTAAAAGGATTTATATATTAGATAGACATATTAGGAACTTTCTCTGACCAACGAATTTCTCATTACCATTTTCATTGTTTCGGGGTCGATAAATTAAGTACCAATCAAGCACTGGGATCGATGTGAGCGACTATGCCTCTTCCCTCTAAGTTACTAGCTTTATACATTATTTACATTTGACGGATATTTGTCCTCATCTTGTTTGTTGTTAACACAACGTTTCGGCTGATATACCCTCCAGCCTTCATCAGGTGTCTTGGGGAAATTTCGAACCTGGGTTCTCATTGCTAAGGTATTTTTCGATTTTATTATTATTATTATTCAAATCACTGCCTGGAATCGAAGTCGGAAGCTTGGGGTTAGCAGCCCGCGCTCTTAACCACTACGCCATATGCCCGTGGGCTTACATTTAACGGATATTTGTCCCCATCTTCTTTGTTGTTAACACAACGTTGCGGCTGATATACCCTCCAACTTTCCCTGTATTTTATTCCTGATCTCTTAAATATAGAACTGTTACTAGCTTTATGCCTAAATATTTTTAAAAATTGTTTTATTTAATTATTACAATTTATTTCATGATCCTTCGTTTCAAGTTCAAATCTCGCTAAGACTTGACTTTCATGTTCGTCGTTTCGTGCGCGATAAATTAAAAAAGAATTAGTATCCTACTGACGGGAGGTTTATTTGTGATATCTATACTATAAGAAAGAGCACTTAGTTTAAAGAACTTTTAGTTTAACGTAACTTTAAGGAAAGCAATTTATCGTGTTTAAACTGACGAAAATTCTTTAAAATTCTAATTTTGGTATATTTTGATATATTTTGATATATTTTGATTTTTAGATTTATCTTATTATCGAAGACTTCAACTATAGATAATCAAATTTAATTCACTTCGAATTAATACTGCGAGATTGCATTACTGTGAGATAATGTTCCCTCTTCGTCTTTTGTTTATTTGTTTGTTTGTTTTTCTTTCCTTCTCTTCGTCCCTCTCTCTCTCTCTCCTTTTCACTTAGGCCTACAATATGAAATCCGTTATATATTTCCTATACTTAGTTACTTTACTGAGATCACTGTTCATTTTATCAAACTTCATATGATGAACAAGAATAACAAAACTACCATTTTATATCTCTTACATCTGTAGGTGTCTGCTTATGTAAGTTGTCAATACTAACGTCTACAGATATGTAGACAAAGGGCAAAGTAATGCTGAGCAAATAAAGATTTATACAACCACGTGTTCTAACCAACAGTACATTTTTCAGGATGATCTTATTCCAGTACATACTCGGTGTGCATTCCAGTTCCCTGTTATACAAATGTGCGAAACATTCTAATCACACACACACACACACATTTATGATATAGAGCAGGAAAGTGGAAATATTTTGGTATCATTTATTCTCCATTACACGTGTTTCGTTTGCTAATAAGAATTAGAAAGAGTTACTTGTCAGATAGACATGCAAGGAATTTCTTATTAGAAATTCGTCGGACCGAGAAAGTTCCTAACATGTCTATCTAATATATAAAACGTTGTAATTCCTTTTAGGAAATGAAACACTTGTAATGGAGAATAAATGATATCAAAATATTTCTGCTTTCCTCTTTTATTATACAATAGCGCTGCAAATAATGTTTCCATAATTTTCAATTTTCATATTATTTTGACTAACATGTGGCATCAACAATGGTTACACATTAGTCGTAATAATGGCATAAGCGGATGTACTTCAAGAGGAAACAGCTGGGATTGATCCTAACTACCTACACTACACTACACACACACACACACACACACACATACACACACACACACACACCACCATCACCACCACCACCATACATTGGATTGAGCAATAATTCATGAGCGATTTTTTTTTCTTTTTCAAATTTATTTTAAACAACAAATTAATCAACAATATACTCTCCGTTGTTGTTTACGACTTTCCTCCATCGTCCAATAAGCTTTTCGATGCCTCGGCGATAGATATTTCCCGGTCTTGACTCAAAAGAATTCATCCAACCAATCCCTCAATTCCAAGCATTCGAAAGCGGTCGCAAGAGATAAAAAATTTGACAGCGCCAATCTGACTTCTCATTCGAGTTCTTAAGATCGCGGCTTTGATCATATTGACAATGTGAGGACGGGCATTGTCGTGTTGCAGAAGAACGCCATTCCGATTATTCGGTCTTTTTTGCTGAATTGCTTCGAGTTGGTGCAGTTGTTGAACGTAGAGCTCCGCATTGAGTGTTTGGTTGCACTGAAGCAGTTCGTAATGAATTATGCCTTCCCAGTCCCACCGCACACACAACATAATCTTTCGAAGATGAAGGTCTTGTTTTGCTTGCGGAGTTGCTTGTTTGTCGACGCTGAGTCATTCTTTTCATTGCTTCGCATTGACGTAAAGACACCATTTTCCATCGCCAGTGACAATGCGGTAAAGAAAACGCTGTTTGCGACCATGTGTTGAGTGATGTCGAGCGAGCAAACTGGGGGTGATTGTGGATTTTTGTTGTTTTCGGTCAAAGTGTGTGGCAACCAAGCGCCGAGTTTCTGAACCTTACCCATTGAGTGAAGGTGGTTCACCACAGTTTTTGTTTTTATCACAATCCATCCGCACTGCCAATTCTCGGGTCGTTCGACGTGGATTTTCGTGAAGTTGATTCAATCCATCTTCATCAAACTCAACTGATCGACCGGTGTGTAATCCGTCCTTGAGGTCAAAATCCTCATTTTTGAAGCGCGAAGACCAAGGGTGGGTGGTATTTCAGGCATTGCTCCTTCTCCATACGAAGCACAAATCGCAAAAGTATGTTCGGCGGCCTTAACACCTCGATTAAATGCAAAAAGCAAATGGTGTCGAAAATGCTGTTTTGTCCACTTCACATTCCATTTTAATGAGCATTCTCTTCTCTTCCTGCTCACTTTCCCTTCTCTTTTCATTTCACTGTCTCCCTGTCATTTTTTCTCGCCCCTCCTTATTTCTTCTGTCCCTCTGCCACTACCTCTCTCTCTTCTCTCCCTACGTGACCGGTGTTCGGCCAAGACTGACTTTTCTTTCTTGGAATTGTAATTTTATCCGCAAAACATGATTAAAACAACATAAACAATAAATTTTCTACTCTAGGCACAAGGACCGAAATTTTGGGGGAGGGGGCCGGTCGATTAGATCGACCTCAGTACACAACTGGTACTTATTTAAACGACCCCGAAAGGATGAAAGGCAAAGTCGACCTCGGCGGAATTTGAACTCAGAACGTAACGGCAAACGAAATACCGCTAAACATTTCGCCCGGCATAATAACGTTTCTTATTTCTTTATTGCCCAGAAAGGGCTAAACATAGAGGGGACAAAGAAGGACAGGCAGGGGGATTAAGTCGATTACATCGACCCCAGTACGTAACTGGTACTTAATTTATCGATCTCGAAGGATGAAAGGCAGAGTCGACCCCGGCTGAATTTGAACTCAGAACGTAAAGATACACGAAATACCGCTAAGCATTTCGCCCAGCGTGCTAACGATTCTGCCAACTCACCGCGTTGTACATAAGCAAATAACAACAGTAAAAAAAAAAGTACCCACCACAGCAACAACAACAACAAGAGCAAGAAGAAGATGAACAACAACAACAGCAGAAGAAGCAACAGCAGCAGCAAGATTTGTAAGGACAATTATGAAAACAATATTATTACGTAAACAACAATTATTATCGGCATAAAGCAAAAATAGCAAAAACAGAAGAAAAAACGAGAATATAAACAAGAGCAATATTAACAAAATTAACATTATCAACAACAACAACAACACCATCTGCAAGCACGATGTAAGAACAATAACATGACAAAAACAAACATATTATCAAAAGAAAAACAGCATTATTATTAACGGCATAAGCGACAACAACAAAAAGCAATATTGTTATTAATGGCATAAGCGACAAGACAAGAACAACAAGAAATACCCTACAAACAATTGTATATTGTTACGATGTTATCGCTGCTTGTGCTGGCATTACAGCTGTTACTGATAATATTTTTATTAACGAAACAACAACAACAACAACAATAATAACAAAGCTATGTGTATCAATGATAATATGATCGTTACATAAAAGGAAAAAAAAACAACCTGTGAGCAACAACAACAACAACAATGTCAACGATCTAATGAGATCTTTTCTCACAGAGTGTTAACTCTCTTACGCAATGGATGTTTACAATTGTATATGCATCAGCTCTCTCTAATACACGAAAGGAGTATATCAGAATTTGCGTATATGTGTACGTATGTATGTGTATGTGTTTGTGTGTATATATATATATATATATATATATATATATATATATATACATGTGTGTGTGTGTGTGTGTGTTTATGTTCCTTGGTGTATCTTGTTTGAGGGTGAGTTCGTGTATGTGTGGAGTGTGTATGCTTGTTCCTCGAGTCTCATCAGTAACTGTGTGTGTGTATATATATATATATATATATATATATATATATATATATATATATATATATATATATATATATATGCCTAATTGTGCGTGTAAGCACACCTGCATATATTTACGAAATGGATATAAGTAATATTATATTATGCACATGCGCATAAAGCACACGCAAATACACACACATACATAAATACAAACACCCGCATATATGAATGTGTGTGTGTTTGCGTCTGCACGGGGACTTCCTACATACATAATGATACACAGGGCTCACATTCCATTGCACACATATGTGTACGATTCAATATGCAAAACAATGTGATAATACATACATACATACATACATACATACATACATACATACATATATATATATACTTACATACATATATATACATATATATATATATATATGTATATATTTATATATATATGTATATGTATATATATATATATATATATATATATATATATATATATATATATATATATATATATATATATATATATATATATATATATATATCCGTGTGTGTATCTGTATACCTGTATATCTATCTATATACATATTAATACATATACATAAATCTATCTATCTATCTATCCATCTATCTATCTATCTATCTATCTATCTATCTATCTATCTATCTATCTTTCTCTCTCTCTCTCTCTCTCTCTCTCTCTCTCTATATATATATATATATATATATATATATATATATATATATATCTTTATATATATATATATATATGTGTGTGTGTGTGTGTGTGTGTGTGTGTGTGTGTGTGTGTGTGTGTGTGTGTTAAATATATGTGTTGATAGGTAGAAAGTTATTAGGCTTTCATCAATATAGCGTATCAATAAGTGTGTGTATCATTCATATGCTTATTTAGATGTGAATGTAGCGTAAAATTAACAAGCAGATCGAAACGACCTCTGCACCTGAGCGCAACTTAATGTTGAAAGCGATTCCATGGAAAACATGCTTGACTCATCCAGTTGACGAAATTTTTTCTTCTTTTTCATGTCTCTAGCAGCGATTGATTTTTAAAAATCATTCGCTATTATATATATATATATATATATATATATATATATATAGAGAGAGAGAGAGAGAGAGAGAGAGATAGATATAGATAGATAGGTGTTAGTGTGTGGATGAATACATAAGCATATATATGTATGTAGATATGGATGTATATCTATATATATATCCTTTGATATTTCTTCCATATTATTTTTACATTGCACTTTAATTTTGCATTTAATGCATTTGCAGATTTACTGCATTTACTAGATATTATGTAAAATATATTTGTTATGCGTTTATAAACATACATAATACATATATGTAAATGTATATACACGCACACCCAAAAACGTATATATGTGTGTGTGCATTCATACACATATATATATATACATATACAAAAGCATATATATGTCTGTGTGTGTGTGTATTTATACATACATACATACATACATACATACATACATATATACATATATTATGTATGTATGTATGTATGTGTGTATGTGTATATATATATTCTGTTGGCGAATTACTGGCGAATGTTTGACATTTGATGCGTGCTTGTATTGTTTTTACCAAATTACATGAGTTTGCGGTTAATATATAAGTGTGTATATAACGATGTATGTATGTCTATGTATGCAAATATGTCTGTGTTTCTGTGCGTATATTTTTCATGTTTAACAATCGTTGTAAATGTCCATCAATTATATATACTTATACATACAGGCATACATACATATATATATATATATATTTGTATATTTATATATACATGTATGTATGTATGTATGTATGTATGTATGTATGTATACATATACACATATATGTACATACATACATGTATATATATTCATATACACATACATATATATATAATTATATATATATATATATATATATATAAATATACATATATTTATATATATGTATATATGTATGTGAGTATATATGTTTGCATGCATGTATGTATGTATCTATGTATTTATCTATCTATATCTATCTTTCGATATATATATATATATATATATATATATATATATATATATATATATATATATATACATACACATACTCATATATGTATTAATTTTTATAAATGTGTATGTGTATGTACATACACACTCATACACATATATGTGTATATATGTATAAACTTATATATATGCTATACATGATACACACACATGCACACAGCACGCATGCACACACACTCACACACTATACACACACACATATATATCTACGTATGTACACATGTATATATATGTAGATAATATAAAATTGGATATGTTGTCACGTAAATCGCATCAGTTATTTGGTACAATTGTCTCTGTGCTCCTGTTCTCTTTTATCCAACAATTTTAATATCATATTTCTGTTCAATTTCTTTACCAATTTCCACACATGTTTTTGTATATAGCATTTTCCCAAAGTAGTTATTTACCTTATTTTATGAAGTTTATTTTTTCCTTTTTTTCCGTTTGTCCATAGATACCTCCTGGTTTGGAGATTCACAAATCTGTATTAAACTAGAAAGATACGACCAGGAACGGGTCAGTGAGAAACAGAGTTTCACACACACACATTAACACACATGCACATTAACACACACACACACACACATACACACACACATTAACACCCACGTTAATGCACACGTACACAAGCAAAGACGCGCGAGCACATATATATTCTAACCCTCTCTCTCTTTCTCTCAATGTAATATATTATACGTCTCGAGGTAGATAAACAGACAGACAGACAGACATACAGACAGACAGATAGACAGACAGACAGACAGACAGACAGACAGACAGACAGATAGATAGATAGATAGATAGATAGACAGACAGACAGACAGATAGATAGATAGATAGCTAGATAGATATCTTTTTATTATAGCCACACAGGGCTAAATACAGAAAATGGACAAATTACAAAGTAGAGCTTTTCTTGCGGGGGGGGGGGGTTAATTTCGATCAAAAGGGATCGCGGAAAAAGAAAGGTGGGGATTTCGATCAAAAGGGATCGCGGGAAAAAAAGACAAAGACAAAAAAAACGTGGGGGGGGGCGATCAATAGGGATCGTGTATCACAGTCAATGTAAAAAACGGGGAACAGATTAGGTTTATCCGTGGAGAGAAAAGCCTACGGAAAAGACCACGGTCACCTCAGGCTTTTTTTTTTTTTTTTAAAGGTACATGAAAGTAAGTACCTTCTCTCTTTTTGTTACAAGTCTATGCTTAAAATGGTGTCGTCTTTCATTCTTACCATTCTTGCCACATTTACCCATTTTTTATTGAAACTTTCATTCGACAGCACTTTCCTCTCTATCCTCATCCTCCTTTTCAAGTGGTACTTGAAAAAGTTGACGAGGGACTGACCAGAGAGGAAAGTGTTTGTTTGTAGACCTTTCAAACGCGTCCACCACACGCATTCTTTTGCCATAGCTATCAGTGTTACAAAAACCGTTTTTCCTTCCCGTTTAAAGGAAGGTGGCGGAACAATATTCACGATAGACTCGGCTGATAAGTGGGCTCGTAGATCTTCTCTCGAACTGTCTGTAGATCTTCTCTCGAACTGGTAGTGCGTCTCGATAGTATTGCCAAGCCAGGGATCTCTGGAAATTATTCATAGGCCCCGGCCCGAACGTCGTCTTGAAAAGGCGGGTTAGGAATTTCTCGTCGACACCCAGGTTTGCCCCGAGAGTGTCGTCAGACCTCCCCTCCACTAGTCCTCTATAGAACGCATTGGTCGTTTGGAAGTTGCACAAGTTTGATCCCGGACGGCAGAGCTGTTGTAGAGCTTGGCGACACTCGCGGTGCCAATCGCCCAGTTTCGGTCTCTTCCTGATCCATGTTTGCAGTTCGGTGAGTGAGACGAGCTGCGGGAAGGCGTGCCTCACAAACGGCGCCCACACCTGTTCACTGTCGTCAATGAAGTTCCAGAGATGCCGCAGTCTCAGCGCATGTCTGCGCATCATTAACCACGGCATCCCCAGTCCTCCATGTAACGGTTGTTGACAGCAAATGGATCACCTTACCATCGGAACGCCACCCTTCCACAGAAAGCGGAAAAGTATGCGTTCTAGTTTCGTGATGGTGGCATCGGAACAAGGCACGACGGTCAGGCGGTAATCGATGACTGATGCGATATACACATTAGCCACCTCCACCCGGCCTTTTAGAGATAACTTTCTCTCAGCCCATGTTTGGCTGAGTTTGATCACTCTACTGGTGATCTCGTCCCAGTTCTTATCCATTTGGAGGTCCGGACTGAACCAGAACCCGAGCAGTTTAACCGGTCCGTCCGTCCAGCGTCCCACTACGGAGTCACTGTTGGACGGTATGGGCTTGCTTCTCCAGGTGCCGAGTAACAAACCCACTGACATTTCCGGGTTAATTGTTGCTCCTGTCACCGTTTCGTATTCTTTAAGTGTCTCGCCTAGCATCTCGACGTGCTTTTCGCTCGACACTATGACGGTGACATTGTCCGCATATGCAGACACGCTCGTCCCGCAACCCAGCTCTCGTGGGATACCCCTCAGTGTCGCCAGCTTCCGCAGTAGTGGTTCGAGCGTCAATACATACAGAAGCGCCGACAGGGGACATCCCTGACGGACCGAACGCGTGATGTCGAACGGTTTTGACAGGTGACCGTTTACCCGAATTACCGATCGGATGCCGCTATACAAGGCAGCGATCCAACCGCGGAAGACGGGACCAAAGCCAGCTGCCCTGAGGACGGCCGCCAGGTATCGATGGTCGACCCTATCGAAGGCTTTAGATTGATCTAAATTGATCAGCGCCCCACCCATGCCAGGATCCTTAACTACCCTATCCATGATGTAGCGCATGAGGTGGAGGTTGTCATGGATGCTTCTGCCCGGCACGGCGCATGTTTGCGCCTTGTCGACCAGTTTATCGATGACAAGCGCCAACCTCTCGGCTATTACTTTAGCCAAAATGTTCAAATCTGCGTTGAGCAGAGTGATGGGCCTGAAATTATCTATAAAATTCCCCTTGTTTGGGTCTTTCTTCAGCAATGTCACTGCACCTCGGCTCACGAAACCGGGAATTCTCCCGTTTTGTTGCCAGTTGCAGTAGACTGATGCCAAGAGGTCGCCAAACAAGTCTGGCATTTGACAATACAGCTCGTAGGGTAGACCATCCAATCCAGGCGACTTATCTCTCGCGCAGCCCGCCATAGCATCCCTTACTTCAGCAGCTGTGATGGGACCCTCACAACACTCTGCCTCTCCCGCCGAGAGCCGCGGCAGGCCGGTCAGGTAGGCAGTGAAGTCCATCCTGCGTTCCGATCCACCGCTCGCACCGAACAGTCGAGCAAAGTGCTGTTGAAAGGCCCCACACATCCTTTCGGGTTCGAGCAAACTACATCCCTGTTCATCGATTAGAGACCGAATGGTGGCTCTGTTACCGCGTTGCGCCTCCGCCACCCGGGTTTCTCGCGTAGCTTCGATCCCTTCGTTCCTTAAGGCACGCATTTTATCTCTGACGACGCAAACTTCGTGTTTGGCGTTGAGGTGTTGGTCGAGGGCCATCCTCGCAGCCAAAACGTTGGTTGCGCTGCCAGTTGTAAGTACCTCTTCTAGTTTCTTAACTAAGTCTCCCTCTACTCTATTTCGATCTATCGCTAGTTCTTTACTAAACCTAATAGATTCCGATTTAATTGCCATTTTCAGGGCAAACCACCAGCGGTTGTTAACGATGGCTCCTGTTAACGCCCTCTTAATTAATTCGCTAATCCGGTTCCTGTAAACCTGCCGCGCTAAGAGCGAAGCGTTCAGTTTCCAGTAACCGGGACCCTGCCTATGTGTCTTATCTAAGTCGAGCGTACACGTCACAAACTTGTGATCTGTGTAGCTGACTATTTTAAATTGTGGACATCCTACACTATCTCTATCCGCTGTCCTACATAGAACTCTATCTAGATACGATCTCGACGATCCGACGCGGTTTGTCCAAGTCCACGTTGGCACGTTCGGATGGTCGAGTCGGAACCTGTCAGACAAATGGAAACGTCTGAGCAGGTCTTTGAGGCACTTACATCCCCTTCTACTCCTATCCACTCCCACATAGTCTATATGCGTGTCCAAGGTAGCGTTCCAGTCCCCTACTAACAGTAAAGGTCGTGACGTTCCCAGGAAAACCTCTAGACGTCTAAAGAAATCCGCCCGACCCGTTAAGGACGGTGCATACACTGTCACCAGACGGAAAGCGCACCCGTTTGTGCCATCGACGTCCAAGACAACCAGCCTACCCTCCGGGTCTGGGAATATTGGCCTTACTTTTAGGTTCAGACTCTTCCGAAAAGGCACCGCGGTACCACCACTACCCATGTTTGGCAGACAGGGAGAAAAATAAATGTCGAAATGTCCACCAAACATGGACTTGAGGGCCCGCGGGTTACTGAGTTTGGTTTCACTGATAGCTATGATTTCTATGTTCTGTGACTTGATGTCATTTAGAAGGTAACCTTGCTTCCAAGCTGACACCAAGCCACGTACATTTACACAACCTAATTAAAGCATAGCTGAAGTCGAAATTTGTGTTTCATACACGACAGTAAAAGAGACAAGAGAGAAGGTTACTTACTCGTTTCGAAAGTTTTAGCTTCCTCTTCTTTTGAAGTATCTTGGATGAGGTTTTTGAAGAGTTTTTTTGATAAATATTTTTGGAACCCCCCAGCCGCATTCGGAAAGAGGGTTTTGAGTGTGTGGTGCTGCGTTTGTGTCATGTGAACTATTTTGATGTGTTTCGGTGGTGTAGTGCGTGGATGATTGTTAAGCTTATAATCATCTTCAGAAATGTTTGTTTGAGATATGATGTAGTCCATTAGTTTTGTGTTTTTTGTGTCTATCGCTGATAGCATTGTGTGTGTTTTTGTGATGCTGGTGCTGGTTTGTTTGTGCAAGGGGCTTTCAGCGGTTACATATTTCCCTGCTTTGCATGCATTTAATTTTGGGGTTGTTTTTGATCTTTTTCTTTTACTTCCTGTGGCTATTTGCCATTCTGTAGAACTTTCATCGTTAGACGAAATGTCTGATGAATCAGAAGGGGGTAAAGGCAAAGCATTTGGTTCTATTTGTGTTTGTCGATGGTGTTGTGGTGTGTGGTGTGTGGTGTGTGTGTTGTTGGGGAATTGGGAGTAGTATTGGTCTTTTCTTCGTTCTCAGTGGTTGTCTTCTTGGTTGTTGTTCTTGGTGTTGGTGTTGGTCTATCTTTAGTTGTTGGTGGTGGTGTTGTTTTTGTTTTTGACTCAGGTGGTGGTGCTGTTTGGTTGGGTTGGTTTGGTCGTTGTTGCCGTTCTTTCGTTTTCGCATATAGCTGCTTGATCAGTTGTGCATACGGTGGTGTGGGTAATAATGCTGGTGTTTTGGGTTTTTGGTTTTCCCGTGGCTGTTGTTGTTGTTGCTGTTGTTTCGCGGCAGAATTGCAGTCCTTTTGGAAGTGAGCTTCACTGCCACATATGTAACAGCGTGGTCGTCTGCCTTCCACCACTACATACAGCCTTTGCGTTGATGGTAACTTTATGTAGGTGGGTATTTTATTTAGTGACTCCTGGGTAATATGGAGAAGGATCTCCATTTTTTTACCCACCCACTGTTGCTTTTCAGAAACATTAATTTGCAATATGTCAACTTCCTCCATATCGACACACACGGCTGATGTTATCCATAGTGTGTCTACCGTGGGAGGAATATTTTTTATGATAACCCTTGTTACCCTCCGACCAAGGTAACTCGGTATCATTGTTAACTCTTAAAAGGCCAACTTACTTGCGAGCCGATGCGACTAGCATCCGTCCAGATCAGAGATAGATAGATAGATAGATAGATAGATAGATAGATAGATAGATAGATAGATAGATAGATAGAGATCGATATGGTTCAGGGTTCAGTTCCACTGCGTGGCATCTTGGGCAAGTGTCTTCTACTCGGGCCGACCAAAACCTTGTGTGTGGATTTGAAAGAAGCCCGTCGTGTGTGCGTGTGTGTGTGTGTGTGTGTGTGTGTGTGTGTGTGTGTGTGTGTTTGTCTGTGTGCGTGTGTGTGTCTATTTATGTATTTGTCCCCTCATCACCGCTTGACAACCGGTGTTGATGTGTTTACGTCCCCGTATCCTTGAAGTTCGGCAAAAGGCACCGATATAATAAGTACTAGGCTTAAGAAATAAGTCCTTCGGTCGATTTCTTCGTTTAAAACCCTTCAATATGGTGCTCCGACATGGCCAAAAATCGTGTTGTATAGTGTTACATCGATCAGAGTTGAGGTGGATTGATACTCAGTCGCAACAACAATAATAAGAACAATAAATGAGATGAATACAAAGTCGTGATACATTAGGCGTAGGAGTAGCAGTGTGGTATGTAGCTTGCTTACCAACCACATGGCTCTGGGTTCGTCCCACTGTGTGGCACCTTGGACAAATAAAAGGATAAAAAAAAGCCAGCAATTTCGGGGGAAAGGGAGGGTAAGTCGTTAATATTGACCCCAGTTTTTAACCGGTACGTATTTATCAAGTCTGAAAGGATGAAAGGTCAAGTCTGTCTCGGTGGAGTTCGAACTCGGAATGTAAAGACAGACGAAATGCCAACGAACCCGGTGTGCTAACGGTTCTGCCAGTTCATCACCTTAATTACAACAGTAACAAGAAGAACAATTACGAGAAGGAAACAGCCTGAAGAAAAGGTTGGTGCGTTTACGTCCGCGTGTCTTTGCAGTTCGGTAAAAGAGACCGATAGAATAAGTACTAGGCTTACAAAGAATAAGTCCTGGGGGCAATTTCTTCGACTAAAATCATTCCAGACGGTGCTCCAGCATGGCCGCAGTCAACTGACTGAGACAAGTAATAGAGTAAAAGATTAAACCAAGAATCTTTGAATTTTAAAATGTCTTTTCACAATTCTGTCTCAGACGGAAGGCTGGCAAAAGCATTAGCATCGCGAACAAAATGCTTTATGGCTTGTCATCCGGCTCGTTACGTTCCGAGTTCAAACCTCGCAGATGTCGGCTTTGCCTAGCATCCTGCTGAAGTTAGCATTACCTTTCATTCGTTTGGGGTCGATAATTCAGAATACCAGTCAAGCAATGGGATCAATGTAATCGACTCGTCACCGCCCCTCAAGATTTCCCTTGAATTCTGTAAGCGTCCGGTGTCTCGTTCAGGGGAAATGTTGTAGACTTGGTTACTTATATGTTATTGAATCCCCTAAACGGCCCTTTGACTCCTAGGACTCCAGAACAAAATGTCTCTCTGACAATTTCCATAATCTACAGTGAGTTAATGAAAGTGACTTCTATCTACTGTCTTGATTTGCTAACATAAGCAGCCAAAATGTTCTTCAAATCACACTATAACAGCAGAAGACATTTAGTAGAGATTCTACCAGATTGGTTGGTCACTGCTGGAAAGACCTCGATTTTAATTTTTAATTTTATTTTTTTTTTAATGTGGTGAGTATTTCCTATTCGCTTCTGTCTAGAAATCAAAAGAAATGACTACTGTTCCCTTCAAATTTTGTTTCAATGTTTTGAAACTGACCTGTTTTCCATTACATTTCAAACAGATCCAGAGCTGAGTTGCCGAAGCAGAAATATCGTTATAGCAAATATTCTGCTCAATACCATAGGTTTGCTTGACCGTAACCACTTGAGCATGTCCCTTAGTGGCTGGCAATATGTGCATCTCTGATCATGAGCACTATATGATGCTCCCCCATATAGTGGGGGAGCATCATAGCCATGTGTTGAAAAGGATTCTTTGGGGCTTAAATAAATATAATAAAACAAAGTTCTGAAGGAATAATTAGACATTTTCCATGCCTTCTAGATGTAAACAAATAGGAAATAGCGGTTGCTACCCAAGGCCAAAAATCGTGTTGCATAGTGTTACATTGATCAGAGTTGAGGTGGATTCATACTCAGTCACAACAACAATTATAAGAACAATAAATTAGATTAATACAAAGCCGTGATACATTAGGCGCAAGAGTGGCTGTGTGGTATGTAGCTTGCTTACCAACCACATGGCTCTGGGTTCAGTCCCACGGCGTGGCACCTTGGGTAAGTGTCTTCTACTAAAGCTTCGGCCCGACCGAAGTCTTGTGAGTGGATGTGGTAGACGGAAACTGAAAGAAACCCGTCGTATATATATATATATATATATATATATATATATATATATATATATATATATATATATAT
>NC_142939.1:41005228-41007728 GCF_046866305.1 Octopus bimaculoides
AAATTCGAAGCATCTTCCACATCATTTACATAGGAACAACCTTGTTTTACTGTCGCTCTGTCAAGTTTCTGGAAGCCGAGGTGGCGTTGCTCATCCTGCCATCTCGTTTGTCGTTGACCCTACAATCACTCTAGGGTCCTTACAAACACTGTAGGATTAAACTGCCCTTCGGAGGTTAAATAGCTTGCCTCTAACAGCTTCTGTTCATCACTAATGAAAAGTTCACGTTATGTCAATGGATTGGGAAGGGATTGCCTGAAAAAAAAAAGAGCTTCAGTATTCTGGTTGTTAATGAGTTCAAATACTTTATGTTTGAGGTCAACTTTCCTTTTCGTTCTTTGGGGATCGATAAAATAAAGAACCAGTCAAGTACGGGTACCGGTGGTATAGATTAGTGCCCAAAACCCAGCCAACAAATTTCAAAACCTTGTGCCAATAATACAAAGAATCATTATTAATGTTATGAGTTTTCTTTTTACAATTTCGCTTCCATTTCTTCCCGTCTCCTAGGGCAAAGAAACTGCATACACTGGGGACGATATAATCGACTTAACTTCTTCCCCAAAACTGCTGGCCTTTTGCCGAAATTTGAAACTATTATTATAATTTTTGTTGTTGTTGTTGTTGTTGTTGTAGCGGTGAGCTGGCAGAAACGCTAGCACGCCTGGAAAAATTGCTTTCCAGTATTTTGTCCGTCTTTACGTTCTGAGTTCGAATTCCACTGAGGTCGACTTTGCTTTTCATTCTTTCGGGGTCGATAAATTAAGTACCAGTTGAACACTTGGGTTGGGGTGATCGACCGTTTCCCTCCTCATCAAATTCCAGGCCTTGTGCCTATAGTAGAAAGGATTATTATTATTATTATTATTATTATTATTATTATTATTATTATTATTATTATTATTATTGTCATTATCATATTAAGGCACGCCGGGAAAAAAAATGCTTAGCAACATCCCGTCCGTATTCACGTTCGGAGTTCAAATTCCGCCGAGATCGACTTTGCTTTTCATCCTTTCGGGGTCGTACCAGTTGAACACTGGGGTCGATGTGATCGACTTATCCCCTTCCTGGAACTTGTTGGCATTGTGCCGAAATATGAAGCCATTATTATTACCATTTGATAAAGCGGTGAGCTGGCAGAATCGTTAGCACGACGGCCGAGATGCTTAGCGGTATTTCGCCCATCGCTACGTTCTGAGTTCAAACTCTGCCGGGGTTCACTTAACCTTTCATCCTTTCGGGATCGATAAACTAAGAACCAGTGAAACACTGGGGTCGATCTAATCGACTAGTCCCCTCTCATAAAATTTCAGACCTTGTACCTACAGAAGAAAGGATTATTATTATTATTATTATTATTATTATTATTTGTGTGTTAGCAGAAGCGTCAGGATGTAGAATTTGTACCTTTTGAATTCGAGTCCAGTTGAGGTCGACATTGTTTCCATCCTGAAATGGAGTACCGCAACAGAAACGACAATACTACAAGTGAGTAATTATTGATAATATATAATATTAAATAGAGTTTCGTTACGATATACGTTCGAGTGTTACGCTCTTAGCAATATTACCTATGGAATAATAATACATATGACAGTCGATGTTTTTTTTACATAAAGACATAATAATTATTGAATTTATGCTTGAAAATAGTAATAAGATTATCAATAATGCGTGGAATTATATATAAAATGATTAGTTCACTATGTGACAATATTTGTGCTCGCACACGTACACACACACACACACACACACACACACACACACACACACACACACACACACACACATATATATATATATATATATATGTATATATATATGAAATATAGATTGATAGATACATAGATACATACCAACATACTTACCTATGCACCACCCACTTACATTCATACATTCACATATATGCGTATATATATATATATATATATATATATATATATATATATATATATATATGTATATATATATATACAGGGGTTGGACAAAATAATGGGAACACCCAGCATCGTAGCATCATTATATTGAAATATCTATAAAACGGTCAAAAGCTTGTTTATTTTTATGCATTTTGATTTATTATTAGTGTTGTTTAATATGTTTTGCTAAAATTGCTGTTTCTTTTCAGATATCATCAGAAAAAGTTAATTAAAATTCATGGCAGATCTATTGGACTTTCAAAGCGGTGAAATTGTTGGTGCTCGTATGTCAGGCGCTAGCGTAATGAAATGTTTGGTGTATCAAGAAGTACCGTCTCGAAAGTAATGACAGGCATTAGGAAAGAGGGAAAAAACCTCCTCGTCGAAACAAAACTCCAGAAGTAAACCAAAACTTTCAAATATGGACCGTCGGACTCTTATACGAATTGTTAGAAAGGATCACAAAAGTACAGCTCCCAAAATTACTGTAGAGCTTAATGACAACCTCGAGGACCCAGTTTCCACAAAAACAGTTCGCCAGGAGCTGCACAAAGACGGATTTCATGAGAGGACTGCAA
>NC_142939.1:41020228-41030228 GCF_046866305.1 Octopus bimaculoides
CCACACACAATATACATACATAATTTTTGCTAGTTTAGATCATTTCAACCTTTATCATATCGACACATTTATGCTCTCCTTACGCCCTCCCTCCCTCCCTTTGCTCTCCTTTCCTCTCTTCGTCCCTCTCTCCTTTTCTCTCTCACTCTCACTTTCCTCCTCCACTCTATTCCCCCCTCTTCCTTTTCCGCTTAATGGCCACACCTAAGTTATATAGCTGCTGTTATGCATTTATTCATGAACGCATTATAAATAATAGTGAATACTTAAATATATGTCGCCACCACCACTACCACCACCATCACCACCACCACCACCACCACCACCACCACCACTACCACCAATCGCTTCTCGTTACGAGAAAGTCACCCTCTCTGCCAACAGACAGGGAGATAGACAGATTGAATTATCCAGTAGTGAAACAACGCAGTGTCTTGTCGTTAATTTTATCTCAAATTTGATAACAATAATAATAATAATAATAATAATAATAATAATAATAATAATAATGATGATGATGATGATGATGATGACGATGATTTCAAATTGTTGCCTCAAGGGCAGCTTGGGGGAAGAGATTAAGTCGATTCCATCGACCGCAGTATTTAACTGGTACTTAATTTATCGAACTGGAAAGGATCAAAGGCAAAAGTTAACCTCGGTGGGATTTGAACTCAGAACGTAGCGGCACACGAAATGCCGCTAAGCATTCCATCCAGCGTGCTAATGATTCTTACAGGTCGCCGCTTTGATGTCTCTAATTAATAAGAGTCGGCATGGATTTTGGTTAGATGTGATTGTTTGGCTGGTTGATTCCTTTTGTCATGCTTTATATCGACGGGGAAAAGGGAGGAGGAGAAAAGTGTAATACAGGCGACATGACATAAGAAGCGACGGATGAGTGCACAATATAGGCTTAGTGACAGACAATGAGTAAACCAACGCTAAGCACACAAGCACACGTAGTGAAAAAGAGTCAGAAACACAGAAGGAAGAGAAGCTGAAGAGGTATGTATACATATATATATATATATATATATATATATATATATAAGGAAAATAAGACACGGTAGAACATGCTAAAATAATTGTATCATGAAGAACATTTTAGTACCGGTTCCAGTCTTTGCGACTTTTTCAACTTTGAGTAAGGCATGAAAAACAATTAAATTGGGAAAAAATTAAATGAAATGTTTATTTTTTTAATATTTCCATAGTGTTCAAATGCAAAGGCCATTTTCCTTTTTCTCTCTGTCTGTCTGTCCTTTTTTACTCTTGTGAAGGCTTCGTAGGAGGTAGCAGGTAGTAGCAGTCCTGAAAGAATATTTTATATGAGTTCTTGATTTTGATTGTTTAAGCAGCCATAGTGGCCAAAGAAGTGGCGGCGGCGGCGGCGAAGAAGAAGGTATATATATATATATATATATATATATATAATCATAAATATATAGGGATTGACAGTAACCTGCTTCTCCAACATACTGAGAATTCAGAAATAGCAGTCAAAGAACTACTGATTTCAAAACTACAAATTATTACTCCAGATTGATACTGAGCTACCCGGCAGAAATTGTTAATTATTAATTTTATTACTAATTGATGATTCCCTGCCCTGCATATCTATATATATATATATATATATATATGCTATATCTATCTGTTATACACACGCAGGCGCGCGCACACACACACATGCACTGTCAGATGGAGAAGGTGGAGAATGAGGGTGAGTGTGTGCGTGTGTGAACTTCCATAATAAAGCAGAAAATCAACAGAGACCAACTTTTCTTTCATATTTTTTCTTTTACTTTGTCTACTTCGTTTTATTCCGGTTTAAGGCAATAAATATTCTTTTCAAAGTAATACTCTCTTTTTTACTCTTTTACTCTTTTACTTGTTTCAGTCATTTGACTGCGGCCATGCTGGAGCACCGCCTTTAATCGAGCAAATCGACCCCAGGACTTATTCTTTGGAAGCCTAGTACTTATTCTATCTGTCTCTTTTTGCCGAACCGCTAAGTGACGGGGACATAAGCACACCAGCATCGGTTGGCAAGCAATGCTAGGGGGACAAACACAGACACACAAACACACACACACACATATATATATACATATATACGACGGGCTTCTTTCAGTTTCCTTCTACCAAATCCACTCACAAGGCTTTGGTCGGCCCGAGGCTATAGTAGAAGACACTTGCCCAAGATGCCACGCATTATCTTGCAAAAGCACCATGCAATATGATTTAGGTTCAACAATGCCATCAAAACATGTTCAGCTCCTACTGTATCCTTCGTACTCACTATGCGTTTAGCCCCCATTTGGCCCTGTGCGTTTAGTCCTCACCCCCAACGTATGTCGTTAGCTCTCGCTATATGTTTTTGTCTTCCACTATGCGTTTAGCTCTCACTTTATACGCATTAGACTTAACCCTCATTGTGTTTAGCCCTTACTATGTACATTTAGAGATCTCAACACATGTTGGGTTTTCATTATATGCGTTAAATACTTGCTACAGACTTAGTTCTCACTGTGTGCTTAGATCACATTATATATGCTTAGCTTGCATTATATGCATTTAGTAAGACGGTGAGTTGGCAGACTTGTTTCCAACTTTATGTTCCGAGTTCAAATGCCACCGGGGTCGTCTTTTCTTTTTAACCTTTCGAGGTCAATAAAATAAATACCAAAGGAACACTGGAATCGATATAATCGACTCACCCCGCCCTGAAATTGCTGGCCTTGTGCCAAAATTTGGAAACATTCTATGCGTTTAGATCTCACTCTATGTATTTAGCTGTTATTATATGTGTTTAATTCTCACTGAATCTGATTTATTATGTGTATATATTTAGGTTTTAACGAATGCCCAGCTATTTGTAGATGTGTTTAGCACTTCCAATATGCTTAGCTTTTCTGATGTGTTTAACTCACACTAACTCTCATCATGTGTTTTAGGAGTTAAGAAGTTCAGTCAAGCAAGGAAAATCTAGACAAAAAGGAGAAAAAGATTATTCAATTTCACAAATTAGCCAAATACCGTTTGAAATTATTATAATTATGATTATAACAATGATGATGATGGTGGTGATCATCAGCAACATCATCATCATCGTCATCATCACCATCTTCATCATCATCATCATCATCATAATTATCATCATCATCACCATCTTCATCATTATCATCATCATCATCATCATTATTATCATCATCAACTTCATCATCATCATCATCATCATCATCTTCATTACCATCATCATCATCAGCAGCAGCATCATCAGCATCGTTTAACATTCTGAATTCAAATTCCAGCGAGGTCGACTTTGCCCTTTTATCCCTTACGGGGGTCAATGAAACAAAACAATAGTTGAGCAGTGAGGTCGATATCAACGAATAAACCTCCGCACCAAAATATTTCGGGCCTTGTGCCTTTAGTAGAAAGGGTTATTATCATTTCGTGTACTTTTTTAATTGCAATACTAATATCCATGGAAGTCATAAATACTAACATTTATGTCGTAAACTGTGACAATTATGCTGAGGTCGTAAACTAACTACATTAAGTTTCAATCATAAAATAGGAAAAATAATGGTATCTCGACTAGAATCAGACGCTGCGTTACTCTAACCCACCATATTTTAATTCCCGCCTGATTAACATTTATTTCCGGTGAGTGTATTTGTATGTGTGTGCATATGTGTTTCCGTGTATGAACTGTCAGATTGTGTCTATGTGTGTATATATGTTCGTATGTATGTATGTTTGTTTATTTGTTTATATATATATATATATATATATATATATATAAGTATCTATGTATATATACATATATACATACACATATATATATATACATACGTAAATACACATATATACATACACACATAAATACATAGATATATATACACACATACACACATACATAAGCACACATACATATATACATACATGAATACATACGCACATACACACATACACACATACATACATACACACATACATACGTACCTGCGGTCATTCATAAACGCAAGCTAAGGAGATCGTTTGCATATATATTTATAATCATAAATCTAGTGAGAATTTACAAAAAAACAAAAGACGAAGACGGGTGTGTAAACAACAAACAGATGTATTAGTTTAACACTCAGGTAGTGAGAAAGTCTTTTACGTTTCGAGCCTACGCTCTTCAACAGAAAGGAACACAGAAATAAATGGAGAGAAAATAGAAAAAGGTTTAGTGGCTAGCGATCAGTCATGGCGAATGCCGGACAGAGGGTTCAGAAATATATATATATATAAGGTAGTGTCAGGAACACTATAGAAACATTTCTCGGTAATTTTATAGAGGATATTTATTTACATGTTTTTATATATTTCATATTTTTTATCAAGTTGTTTTCAGTATCATATAAGTAAACCAAACCTGGGTTGTATATAAAACAAGCTTCAAATATCATTTCATCTGCCGCCTGAGAATCGGCAACATGAATCTCAGAGTAACGACTTTCACAGAATTAGCTTTGAATCTGTGTATTGAGTGAGACCGGAATAACGGAGTACGATGGCGTTTAATGATAGATAAATAATCCTTTCTTCACAAGGCATGAAATGTTAGGGAAGAGGGCCTTTCGATTAGACCGATCCCAGGACTCAACTGGGACTTAATTTATCGACCCTGTAAAGATGAAAGGTAAAGTCGACCTCGGTGGAATTTGAACTCAGAACGTGAAAACGGACGAAATGCCGCTATGCATTTCATCCGGCGCGCTAACGATTCTGCCAGCTCACCGCCTTAGTAAAAGTATTAATAATTTCAAATTTTTCCACAAGGGCAGCTATTTTGGGGGAGGGGATAAGTCGATTACATCGACCCCAGTGTTTTACTGGTACCTAATTTATCGACCTCGAAAGGATGAAAGGCAAAGTCGACCGCGGCGGAATTTGAACTCAGAACGTAACGACGGGAGAAATAGCATTCAAGCATTTTGCTCGGATTAAATGATGGATAAATAATAAAACACAGAGTTCAAAGTTGGATTTGGGTAATTTGAACGCGAGCGAAGGTGACAGAGAACGTGCAAAGAACGAGCGATGCTGACGGAGAACGTGCAAAGAACGAGCGATGCTGACAGAGAACGTGCAAAGAACGACCGAGGCTGACGGAGAACGTGCAAGAGTGCACACTAGAGAGCGGGGTGGGGTGGGTGTAGGGAGAGAATGAGTGAATGAGAAAGAAAATGTGGATTGTGAAAAAGAGGGAAAGAGAAAAAATGAGGAGAGGAAAAGTGATAAAGCGCGAATTAATTGTTTCTTTGTTGAGAGGGAAACGGAAGCGGAAATGTATCTTGTTTGTCACTTGCCTCATCTGTTTAGGAAACAGTTTATTGCAGCCACAATTCTTCACCCCTGCCTCTACAAACATCCTAACCATTACCGCTAATAGCACCACCACCACTACCATCATCATCGTCGTTATCTCATCAGAAGCAGTAGCAGCAGCAGCAGTGGCACCACGATATTTATTTATTACATTATATTTATTCACGCATTATTATCCTTGTTTTCACATTTTTTTCTCTTTCGATTATTTAGTTTTCCTTTTCCATTTTTTGTTATTTTTCTTTCATTTCACTACCCCACCCCTTTTTACTCCGGAAATCGTTTGCCAGTGGCTTGGTGGTGAGAGCAATTCTTCGAATTTGATGCTAATTCACCCCTCCCCCAACTCCAACTTGACGTAGATTTAATTTCCACGTTAAAAACCTCCCAACAACTTCCTCGTTTAATAAATTTCCTTTTCAAGACGGTGAGATGGCAGAGTCGTTAGCACGCTGGATGAAATGCTTAGGGGTATTTCGTCTGTCTTTACGTTCAATTTCCGCCGAGGTCGACTTTGCTTTCATCCTTTAGGGGGTCGATAAATTAACTACCAGTTGAGTAATGGGGCCGATGTAATCAACTTAACCCTTCCCCCAAATTTCAAAGATTATTATTAGTATTACTATTAAGGCGGCCAGCCGATAGGATCGTTAGGACACCGGATAAAATACTTTGTGGCGTGTTGTCCGACTTTACGTTCTGAGTTCAAATTTTACCGAGGTTGTCTTTGCCTTTCCTCCTTTCGAGGTCGATAAAACAAGTACGAGTCAAGTACTGGGGTCAAAGCAATCAGCTTACCCTCTTCTTGTGAAATTGCTGGCCTTGTACCACAATTTGGAATTATTATTAATATTAATGTTATTATTATTGTCATCATCATCATCATCTTTACTACCACCGTTATTAACACAAAATCTTGGTCCATATTTTAGCATATGGCCAACGCTAGTGACATCAAACTGTGCTCATCCAAGTGTTTCCAGGTTGACCGCCATTGCACCAGGCAAAATGGATACCGCAAAAGCATAACTTCCGTCTTCTTTGCTGGCGGCTATGTAGATATATACAATAACAACGGCCCGTATATTTCCAGCAGAGTCCCGAATAATAATAATAATAATAATAATAATAACAATAATAATAATAACTATAATGCTTTCTTTTCTTTTATTCTTAATTTTTTTTATTTCTTTCAGTCATTTGACTCGGCCATGCTGGAGCACATCCTTTAGTCGAGCAAATCAGCCCCAGGATTTACTCTGTGTAAGCGTACTACTTATTCTATCGGTCCCTTTTGCCGAACCGCTAGTTTACGCGGCATCGGTTGTCAAGCGATGTTTAGGGTAGCAACACAGACACACAAACATATGTACCCATATATATACATATATACGACGGGCTTCTTTCAGTTTCCGTCTACCAAATCCACTCATAATAATAATAATAATAATAATAATAATAATCATAATAATAGTTTCAAATTTTGGCACAAGGCCAGCAGTTTTACATTGCTTTAATAATAAGACATTGATGTTAGCCAACCAAATGACATGAATGTTGTGAGTAAAGAGGTTGGACAAAAATCACCAAGTACTGTGAATTGAAAGTGGAAATGGCAAGACTCTATGGAATGCGAGAGGGTAATGTAAAAGTGATACCAGTGGTGATCGGGGCGGTGGGTTCAATCCCATTGAAACTTCAAGACTTCTTAAGGCAATTTGAAATCCCATGCAAGATTGATGTCTTGCAAAAAGCAACCTTATTGGGCACAGTGAACATCTTAAGGAAAGTATTATCTGCCTGAGGTCTTTATTATAACTTGACAGATGACTAAAGACTGCGGTGCACTGTCTTACGAAGGAATAATAATAATAACAATAATAATAATAATAATAACAATAATAATAATAATAATAATAATAATAATAATAATAATAATAATAATAATAATAATAATAATAATCAATGCCCTGATGCAGTACCAGGCAGTGGCTCTCATGGCTTCTGATCTTAATTGATTGGAAGTGTTATCATGTACATTGTTTTGTCTTGGTATAAAAGATGGGCTACAGCAAATATTCAGCTCAGTACCACAGATTTGCTTGTCAGTTGTTTGACCTTAACCAGTTGAGCATGTCCCTTGGTAGTTGACGATATGTGCATCTCTGATCACGAGCAGAAGTAGTGGGGGAGGAATTCTTTGGGGTTTGAATAATTCACCTTTGGAAACATGGGTGTTTTGCTCAACATCCTTAAACAAACCTTATTCAAGGACCTTTTGAGCGGGATGGGCTACTCGACTTGAAAAAAATTCTAACTGGGCCCCACCTGCGAGGTCATGGGCTGTTTATCTTGATATGAGATCACCATGCCGCGCACACATGGTTGTGATGCATGTGCCTGGTGTACCCTTATCAGACGGGCAGTCATGATGGGTATAATGGGCTTCGTATATTTTAGCCCAGTGTCACTTTGATGGCATGCACTGCTCTCTCACTGAATAATAATAATAATAATAATAATCGAATGCTAAATGTGATAAAGATGAGTTCGTTTTCCACTAACCTGATGAAATAAATTCATTGGACGAGACTACAAAACTTAAGGTTGCATGGAACCGAATTAAATTGTTATTAAAATGATATATGTAATTCCTATCAAATGTATTAAGTTCTACTTTCTTTCGTTTGTATGTATGTATATATATATATATATATATATATATATATATATATACCTAAATAAACTGTGTATACCACACCAGTATTTCTAATAAGCAGAGTAGCCTTCGGTGAGGCTACGAGGATTGCAAGATGGACGGACAAATTGCCTTGTTTAATATAATTTAGATTGTTAAAATTTTTTTTTAAATCTTGTCGAAAATCTTTGCGTGAAAAAGAGAATAAAATAAACTCAACCTCCCTTTTGTCTTCTCATTCATAAAAAAAAAAAATGACTATGCGTCGAGACGTTTTCGTTAATTTTACACTTATACGTTCTTATTCAATTTTAAATTTCAACTTTTTTTAACTATTTATTATTTTTGTCCATGATTTGGGCTTCTCAGTCTAACAGCAGATGTCTTGCAATATTTTACTAAGTAATCTGATTACACACACACTCACACACGGACATATGCACACACACACACATACAGACACACACGGACATACGCACACACGCATGCATACGTACGCACACAAATATGTATATATATGTGTGTATTTATATCTATCTATTTATATCTATCTATTTATATCTATCTATTTATATCTACCTATCTATCTATCTATCTCTATATATATCCAGACACAGAGAGGTAAAGGAGAGTGATATACAAGCAGATCGCGAAAGAGAGTGGGGTGAGTGAAAGAACAAAAATAATACAGAAGTAAAAAAAAATAAATAGCAAAAAAAATGTGATACAGTCACGATCAAACTTCTTAGTTTGACGCTTCGATATTTCGTACATTGTTCTTCTTCAGAAAATAACTGTAGAGAACGAAAGACGAGCTATAGCTGAAAACAACGTGATGTAGAGTCTCATGCAGCTGATATCCAGAAGATATACAATCAATGAAATTATTTCATGGGGAATATATGGAACATAAAGAAAGTTCGGTAATGTGAGAGATGAATATATCTATTTCAGCAGTTGATATCCCTGAGATAACGGCCGTTTCGTAGCCTGTAAAAATAATTTATTTTTCAGAGTATATTAACACGTCTGCAATAGTATGCATGCAAAAAATTTCATAGTATTGTTGAATATTTTCATATAGAATGCTAGCATTTCTATATCTACATTGGTTTACATATGTACAATGCTATTACGAAACTTTTAGGATGCATACTAGTGCAGGCACGAGAAGTAATCTATTAAACACGGTAATGAAAATTATTTTTACATGACGGACCTTCTTTCAATCCTGTCTGCCTGCGTGTCTCTCTCATTCTATCTATCTATCTATCTATCTATCTATCTATCTATCTATCTATCTATCTATCTATCTATATATATATATATATATATATATATATATATATTTATATATATATATGTATATATATATATATATATATATATATATATATATATATATATATATATATATATATACATATATATATATACATATATATATATATACTGTATATATATACATATATATATATACGCAAATATGTATATATACTGCATATATATACCTATATATATACAGTATATACAGTATATATATATATATATATATATATATATATATATATATATATATATATATATATATATATACAATACACACACACACATATATTTAATTACATATGTGTTTATATATATATATGTACATATCTGTGATACAGTTTTTATGAAATAATATCTGACATTTTTGCTTTTTTGTTTATTATTATATTTATTGTGTTGTTTTAACCAATGTCAATTCACACAATACCAACGTGTGTGTGTGTGTGTTTTATACATAATTAAATCAAACATTTATGCGTACATTTGTATTTTTAAAAAGCTTGTGCGTATATATTTGTATATGTATATATGTATCTATATATATGTGTGTGTGTAAGAATGTATGTGTTTATGTATAATAATGCAGAT
>NC_142939.1:41035228-41045228 GCF_046866305.1 Octopus bimaculoides
TATATTTATAAATATATATGAGCTTTTAAATAAGTTCTCCACCAATAATGGTGCTTTCATACCGATGGGCTTGGTAAAAATTGTTAATTGTTAATTGATTTATTAATTAATAAATTGATAATCCTTTACCCTTTTAATTTGTAATAAGTATATATATATATATATATATATATATATATATATATATATATTTATATGCATATATGTATACATATAAGTATTTGTGAATAGTATATACATTTTTGTATATAAAATGCATGTAGAAGAGAAAAAATCCAAGTGATATCCTCTTGATGCTCATCTGCTTATTCCATTATTACACTCCAGTATGCATTTGCTGTCGTCGTTGCATTGATGTAAGGTATATATGATGCTGAAATTGAAAATTCCGGAAATAATGTTTGTAGAATTATCATATTGCAAAACAGGAATCTAGAAAACTTTGTGGCATTATTTATTCACCATTACACATGTTTCATTCGGTAATAGGAATTACAAAATTATACATATTGGATAAGCATGTAAGAAATTTCCCAGCATGTGTAATAGTGAATAGATAATATCCAAATACTTTTAGATTACTGATTTGTTATATATATAATATATAATATGTATCTCTCTCACTCTCTTTCTGTCTGTCTGTCTGTCTTTCTCCCCCCCCCCCTCTCTCTCTCTCTCTCTCTCTCTCTCTCTGTGTAGGCGCAGGAGTGGCTGTGTGGTAAGTAGCATGCTTACCAACCACATAGTTCCAAGTTCAGTCCCACAGCGTGGCACCTTCGGCAAGTGTCTTCTTCTATAGCCTCGGGCTGACCAAAGCCTTGTGAGTGGATTTGGTAGACGGAAACTGAAAGAAGCCCATCGTATATATATATATATATATATATATATATGTATATATATATATATGTGTGTGTGTGTGTGTGTGTGTGTGTGTGTGTATGTATGTATGTATGTATGTATGTGTAGGTGTGTGTATGTGTATGTCTGTGTGTCTGTATTTGTCCCTTCCCCCGATATTGCTTGACAACCGATGCTGGTGTGTTTACGTTACCGTAGCATAGCGGTTCGGCAAATGGACCCGATAGAATAAGTACTAGGCTTATAAAGAATAAGTCTTGGGGTCGATTTGCTCAACTAAAGGCGGTGCTCCAGCATGGCCGCAGTCAAATGACTGAATATATAACTTTTGAATGTGAGACTCGATGTAAGCATGAATATAGATTAAAGCAGTCTTCAACGTTTTCCGTCGGAAAAGTTTTTAACCATGCATTGAAGCTTTATCTGCTTCGAGTTCTTCCGTTGAATACCCTTTCTTTTACGCCCCACGAACTTTCTACATTCTCTCTGTCTGTCTCTCTCTCTCTCTATCTCTTTCACACACACATACACATATATGTACACACACCGAGAGACGCACGCACACACACACACACACACGCACATACATATGTATCTTTCTGGCATTCTTCTAAAGATTAATATAAATCTAACGTGGAAGGATCCTGACCAGCCCCACGTGACTGAAAGTGGAGTAACGCATTTCAACAAAATAAAGAAGCTGTGTGGAATGTCGGTGGTTAACAGCAATGTACGGTTGACAGCGTTGATCGCCTGTATTGGTTAGTATGTTAGTTCAGTATCCTAACAGCATTTGGAGTAGTACGGAGTGCGTTCTGTGTGAGCATATTAATTCTGCAAAAGGTTATTCTAGACAACCTTATCCAAATATTTATTTGGATAATACTATTCTTACACCCGATGTGCAGAACGCACATCAGAGTATAATAAATTATGACGTTGATTCCGTTCCGTAGTTTATCAGTCAATTATTTTAGAAACACTGTATTCAATGTATTGTGTGTAAATGATTATGCCATAGATTTCGTTCCATATCTTTTCGTTGCTCGCACAACTTCTCTATCAAATATTTAATCAATTTCCTGCTTAACCTAAACGTTTTGTCATTCAGTTATAAGAATTATCAGAAAGAGAAAAAAGTTCTTTGATAAATTAAATTCTTAATTGAAGAATCCCCATCACATTTACAAGAAAATGATTTTTCGGTTAACCTTGCTAAATGAAATAACATTTCTTGCACAGGAATTGTCGATTTGATTGAAAAACTGATGAAAAAGTGAAAGAAAGGGTTTTGCTTGAGGTTATCGTTAGGTTTTCGTCAATATAAACTTCGTTAGATAAAAATATGAAAACATGAAGGTTTATTGGGAAATTATACGCACACAAACACACATACATACATATGTATATATATATATATATATATATATATATATATATATATATATATATATATATACACATTCACATATCTGTATATATAAACATATACAGATACATACATGCACACACATATATACTTTTACAAATTATATGCATGCATACATTCATACATTTGTATATATGTATACATACAATCATAGGTAAGTTCAATCTATCTTCTCTTCTTTATACACACACACACACACACACACACACACACACACACACACACACATATATATTATATGCGTGTGTGTATGCATGTATGTTTGTAGGCATGTATATATATATGTATGTGTGTGTATATATATATATGTATATATATTTCTTCGGCAACCTCTTTTTTTCTTACAGTCTCTATTATTCATTTTAATTACAAATACTAATTTATATTCTACAGATTCCTCCATGAATTTATAATCATGTTTTATATTAGTAAAGAAGTAAATTACAGATATTGTTAAATCTTTCTGAATCACGCGGAATTACGCATGGCCGCCATTGATATCCAGTTTCCTCAAAGTTCAGAGGACGAGAGAGAAAATTCAACAACTGTACAGAATACTGGATATTTTAATAGATTCTTGTTTTTTGAGCATTGTTATAACAATTAATATTTCATTGTTACTTTCAAAAAGGGCGGTGAGCTGGCAGAATCGTTAGCATGCCGCGCGAAATGCTTAGCAGTATTTCGTGTCTTTACGTTCTGAGTTCAAATTCACCGAGGTCGGCTTTGCATTTCATCCTTTCGGGTGCGATAAATTAAGTACCAGCTGCGCAATGGAGTCAAGCTAATCGACTGCCCCTCACCCCCAAAATTTCAGGTTTTGTGCCCAGAGTAGAAAAGATTATTACTGTCAAAATTCAGTTAATGTTAAGTCGCTGGAGCACCGCCTTAAGGGTTTTAGTCGAACAGATCGACCCTAAGACTTATTCTTTATAAGCCTAGTACTTATTTTACCGCTCTCTTTTGCCGAACTGCTACGCTGCGGGTACGTAAACACACTAACGTCGGTTATCAACCGGTGGCAGGGAGACAAACACAGACACACATGCACATAAATATATACAAATATATATATATATAAACATAGGGCTTCTTTCAGTCTCCGTCCACTAAATCCACTCAAAAGGTTTTGGCCGGCCTAAGGCTACAGTAGAAGACACTTGCCCAAGGTGCCACGCAGTGGGACTGAACCCGGAACCTTGTGGTTGAGAAGCAAGCTTCTTACCACGCAGCGGCGCCTGAATTATGGGGTCGTAAACAAACTGACACCGCTTGTACAAACACATACACAAAGACACACACAGATACACACACGGACACACACATATACATACATATATATATCTTTATATATATATATATATATATATATATATATATATATATATATATATATATATATATATATATGTATGTATGTATATGTGTGTGTCCGTGTGTGTGTCTGTGAGAGTCTTTGTGTATGTGTTTGTCTCCTACTACCGTCTGACAAGCGGTGTCGGTTTGTTTACGTCCCCATAAATCAGCGTTTCATCCAAAAGATCGATAGAGAAAGTACTGGGCTCGATTCGTTCGACTAAACACTTCAAAGTGGTGTTCAAGTATTACCGCAGTCCAATGAGTGAAACAAATAAAATACATAAATCGTATGAATGTAAAGTGAAATATATAAATTCATAAAAAAATAATTAATAGCGGCTAAAGTAGCACTAACAGGGAAAGGTAATATTTATCTCACTTTGAATGTAGATGCAGTATTAGAACAAAGAATATTGTGTTATTTACCACGAAGGGAATTCTCATATGAGCTTGTGGTGCATATAAACACTCGTGGTTATATCACGGCCAAGGTGGACGATTATCGGCCGTCAGCGTTATAAGCAGGAGTGCTTACATGCACCACAAATGCATATGAGGGATCCTCGCATGGTAAATAACGCATTACTCTGTGTTCTAATACAGCAACCACTTTGATTCTTTTGTATGATATTTTTGTCATTTAATTTGTTTCAGTTTTAAAAGTGAGTAAATAGCAAAAATCCGTCGATATTTGTTGTTGGTGGTGAGATTAAAATAAACATTTTGAGATAAACAAGCGGAAACAAATCAACTTTACTCACACACTAACACACGTGCATGCACACACACACACACACACACACACACACAAATACCCCAAGCACACACATACACATACACATACACGCACACACATACGCACAAACATACGCATACACGCACAGGCACACACATATATGCACACGCATACATACACATACATACACACACAGGCATACATATACGCACACACACATATATATACACACACACAGGCACATACATATACGCACACACACATACATGCACACACACATACACAGGTGCATATATATATATACGCACACACATGCACACCCCATTCCTTCCTTTGGTAACTTACAGCGCCATCCATGTTACTTAGACGAACGTGAACGTGGTTACTGGAAGTTAAGTGCCCTGGCTGTAGACAGGATATATAGCCGGCGGCGGCCCAGGGTGAAATCGTTCGAAGTCCTACACCTCAGCCATTTGCAGCCTATTAGATAGAAAGATCACTGAAATCCTCTTATACAATTACACAATTAGAGTTGAAACACGTATATTTGCTTCGTTGTGAGTAGTGGCAGCAGCAGTAGTAGTAGGTAGTGGGAATAGAAGCGGTTACGGTGGTGGTGGTGGTGGTGGTGGAGGTGGTGGTGGTGGTGGTGGTGGTGGAAGTGGTGGTGATAGTAGTAGTAGTAGTAGTAGTAGTAGTAGTAGTAGCACTGGTAATGGTGATGTTGTTAGTGGGGTTGAGGGTGGTGGCGTTGGAAAAGAAGACTAATAACAGCGAGAAGAAGAAGAAGAAGAAGAAGAAGAAGGAGGAGAAGAAGAAGAAGAAGAAGAAGAAGAAGAAGAAGAAGAAGAAGAAGAAGAAGAAGAAGAAGAAGAAAACGGAAAAATAGAAATTTAAGCATTGTAAATAAATAAACAATAAAAAAATTCGAATGTATTAATTAGCAATAGTTAAACTCGCTAATGAAACTAATGAGCTGTAAAATGTAATAGTAATTAGGAAATTTAAGATTAAATAACTGGAAATCTTGAGAGGAAAGAATTAATTTATAAATGAGGGATTTTTGGAAATAAAATAAAAAGTAAAATGGAGGCGAAAAGAAAAAAAATTTAAAAATTCATGCGAATACAGATACACAGACATGCACATACATAGGCACACGCGAAAACATACACACATACACACGGAGACAAACACATGCACACATACAAATACGCAAGCACACACAAGCACGCGGGTATGTGCATGCACACGAACGCTCCATGCATTTACGCACAAACACGTATACACTCGCACATTTCCATGTACATGCGCAGACAAGTACACAGTACACACACGCGCACACACACTTAAGCGCGCATGATCGCATGCACGCACACGCTAAACCGTAAACACGAACATACGGATTAATAAGGAAGCCAGTATGTGGTCTCCCAACCTGTTAGAAATAGCAGCAAATTTTCCTTCGTATCACACCCAATACTCCTAACAAAATGAAGTCGTAGGGACACATTAGATAATGTAGTCCCAGACAAGGCCAGTTTAACAGAATTATTACCCAAGGGCAAGGCAATGATTTGAGGACCCCACATAAGCAACCACATAGTTTTAATTTTTTCAATCTACGGAGAAATAGCTAAATTTGTCCCGTTTGTATAGCTGCTATATAAATACAAACTTGTTACCTGTTCAAAATATACTTGAAGCGTATTCGAACCCGTAAGAAAACTTTTTACTTTGTGTTGTCATGGTGAAAATTTCTCGCTGTATATAGACAGGTGTAAACACATGGTGTCTGTCAGTAGCACCCTCTAACCAGACAGTTAGATGCAAGCATTTCGGAGTGGTTATCTCCTCCTCAGCAACAGAGACTATAAAAGTAGACGCTACGAAATGAAAGAGGTCCTCCTTCAGATATTCCCGTCATCATTCAATGACTGCTTGTGCTATTCAGTAGCTCGCCGTAAATAAAATACAGAGTGATAGCGCAAAGCAGTGACGTGTATAAGTACTAACTTTTTGCCAATTCGAATATGCTTTGGGCATATTCGAGTCCGTGAGAAAGGTATTCGCTGTATTTTGTCACGGAGAAAATTTCTCGATGTAGACAGAAAGGTGTAAAGCCACCGAATCAGTTCGCATTGCTCTCTAACCAGACACTTAGATTCATACATTTCGGAGTGGTTATCTCCTCTTCAGCAGCAGAGTCTCTGAAAAGAAGACACTACGAAAGAATACGAGAGGCAGGTCATTTTATGCTATTCCCGTCATTATTCAGTGATTGGTTACTCTATTCAACGACTAGATGACAAGAATATTATTAGAAACAGCCCGATTGTTCTATCCAAAGGGATTCTTAGCATAATATTTACACGTATTATTTATAGTTTTTGTATACTTCGAGATCCAATTATAAATTAGAATTCTTTCATGTTCTCTCGAAAGTTTATAAATTCCACTGCCTCAACAACATATCTATCTATTTCTCTCTCTCTCTCTTTATCTCTCTCTCTTTCTCTCTTTCTCTCTCTCTCTATCTATCTGTCTATCTATCTATCTATCTATCTATCTATCTACTTATAAGTTTATGTTTGTATCTATGTGTATGTATGTACGCATGTATATATGTCTGATTGTATGTACATCTATATATATAAATGTATGTATCTACATATGGAAGTGACTATTCTTGGTTACAATTTTAGACATAACTTTTAACCAAGCACCAATTTCTTGCTCACGAAATAATGTTTTATTCCCTCCGTCATCATTTACGCAAATATTTATCCTTTAAAATTTAAGGAACTGTTGCAGCATTAACAGCACTAACACATGAATATACAAATTAAAATTCACACATTCCTTCGTCGAAGCAGACGGCAAGGTATCCCGTTGCTACAATAATAAAGAATACAAAACTGCAACTATCTTTGGTAATTCTTCGACAACGATGTCTTTTTCCTCCATATTTCCTCCAAGAGGGTAAATGATTTTCTATGTATATACGTATGAATATATGTCTGTCTGTCTGTCTCTCTCTCTCTCTCTCTCTCTATCTCTCTCTCTATCTCCCCCTCTCTCTCCCCCCTCTCTCTCTCTTTCTGTCTTTCTTCCTCACTCTCTTTCTGTGGAAGAGCGTAGGCTTGAAACGTTAAAGACATTTTCACTTCTGAGCGTTAAATTAATACATCTGTTTCTTGTCTACACCACCTATTTTCGTCTTTTGTGAATTCTCCCTATATATATATATATATATATATATATATATATATATGTATACATATACGTATATATATACATATATATATTTATGTATGTACATATACATATATATATATACATATATATATATATATATATATATATATATATATATATATATATATATATATATATACATATATATATATATATGTATATATATATATATATATATATATATATATATATATATATATATATATATATATATATATACATATATATATATATATATGTATATATATATATATATATATATATATATATATATATATATATATATATATATATATATATATATATATATATATATAAGCAATGTTAAATCTCTGAACGAGGTATTAACAGTAACTGCACGATAAAGTGAAGTATATTTGCCACTTAAATGTGGCTGACACCGAGCGGTGGATGTTACTGTTGCTTTTAGCCCCGGAGGACATCTCCTCCAGCTGGCTATCGACACACATCTGTGTCCTGTCTGTATTTGCCAAGGGAAGTTATCTTTCCCATCTTGATCTACGATACGTACGTACTCGAGTTTCAGGGTTATTTCCCTTCTTCAGCGTACGATAATCGCCGACCTTCGATGCAAAAGACATCCCTTGGCAAATATGTATAAATGTATGTATAAATACACACACACACACACACACACACACACACACACACATATATATATATATATATATATATATATATATATATATATATATATATATATATATGTATAGGCTTAGTGGCTAGGGTGTTGCACTCACACTTGTGAGATCGTGGGTTCGATTCCCAGACCGGGCGTTGCGTTTTGTGTTCTTGAGCAAATCATTTCACGTTGCTCTGCTATCATTTTGACATCTGACATGTGGTACCCGTTGCACCTGTACAGGTAATGTCGATTTAATGGAGGGATTGAGCTTATGTCCACACAAACATTCGACCACTACAAACAAATCATCTGTGTGGTTGTTCGAGATTCCATTATATATATATATATATATATATATATATATATATATATATATATATATATATATATATATAAATATATATATATATATATATATATATATATGTATATATATATATATGCGAGTAAAAATAAATACAAAAAAAGGTGGATTTTTTTGTATGATTGTGTATATATATATATGTATATATATAAAAAGAGAGAGTGTGGCTGTGTAAGAGTGAGAAAATAGATAGATAGAATGATACATGTATAAATGCATCCATACGTGTTATACACATAAGTATATGTGTACATACATATATACATATATATATATACAAGAATAAGGGCAGGGAATCGTCAATTAATAATAGAATTAATAATTAACTATTTTGCCAAGTAGTTCAGTATGAAAAAAACCTTTATCGGTAAACCATTTATCATCATAAATATACAGGGATTAGCATTGAGTTGAACTCACTAGCCGATGAATTCGTAAGTGCCTTTCTTATCGTTGATTTTTGGTGTCGCATGGCCAAAAATTACCGTGAATTTTTTTAGAGACACTTTCAAATTTATCAGAATATCGGACTGAAGATTTGGAATAGAGAAATTTTCATTCTCTTAACCATGAAACGATCGTATCCGATTAACTAAAGACTTGTTTTGATTATGCCTTTCCCTCCGGTTTTTTGTTCTATATGTGCCATAAATATCGCCATCCGTTTAGAGAAAAATTTGTAGTTTAGAATCAGTAGTTCTTTGACTGCTATTTCTAAATTTTCAGTATGTTGGAGAAGCAACTCAATGCTAATCCCTGTATATTTATGATGATATATATATATATATACATTTATGTATGAATGTATGTAAAGATATATATACACAGACATATATATACATATGTATATACATATATATATATATATATATATATATATATATATATATATATATATATATATATATATATATATATATATATATATATATATACATATATATATATATAATATATATATATATATATATATATATATATATACATGTATACACAACTTAAACATACCCATACGTGAATGCATACATTAAATTACGTATATATGTACATTAATCCGTACATATACTTACATATAAATATTCATATACATAGACGCACATTCATATATACACGTGTGCGTGTCTCCATTCATAGACACATACATACGTATACATGCATGCATTTCTACACGTATGTGGCTGTGTATGTCGTTATACCTATGCTTGTGTGTATGTATACAAAAATGTATGTGCGTACGTGTGTGTGTGTGTTTGTGTGTGTGTGTGTGTGTGTGTACAAATCCACATATGTATATATTATCTGTAGCAAAATTACGAGCTTCCATTTCCAAAACGAGGTTTTGATGCGGAC
>NC_142939.1:41050228-41057728 GCF_046866305.1 Octopus bimaculoides
CATTGAACAAACTGGATAAGGTAGTGATTTAGGCAGTGCGGTCATGGATGGCACGCTTCTGGTCATTGGTCTATTCGACCAGGGATAGTTTGGGGCAAATGAAACGGCAATGCTAACAGTAACATCTTCTGGTTTCTTGAGCCGTTGACGGAGCCTATTCATCGAAGCTCTAAATCCTAGTAATCCCTACCAAATCTCCCTCAAATCACACACTACTATTTCATCCCTTCGATACTTGCCCACCTAAGATCGCCCCCTTTTACATATTACAAGTTTTCCATCTTAAAGTGATCTAAATTAGAGCCTTCTCCCATCAAAATTTCATTTTAATTCACGTTTCGCATCATTATCTTAATAATTATAAAGTTATTTGACAGTGCATATTATTTTCAAGATCAATTGAAACCAAGGTCGTGTATTCTAACAAAAATATGGTAACCAAAGTGTTAAAGTGATCCAAATTAAAGCTTGACATTAAAATTTTATGTTATGTTCCAATCATCAGCTGTATCAATAACAAAAGTATTTCAATAAATTTGTCATGTCCAAATTAAAGCTTGACATTAAAATTTTATGTTATGTTCCAATCATCAGCTGTATCAATAACAAAAGTATTTCAATAAATTTGTCATGTCCAAAATTTATTTAGACAAATACAGTGTATTTCAGCAGAAATATAACAGCAAAAGGGTTGGGGTTAAAGTGATTTTAATTAAAGTGATTTTAATTAAAGCTTTACGTCAAAATTTCATGCTGTGTTCCAATCGTCAGATGTATTTTGATAAATTTTTCGTTATTTCCTACATTTATTGAAACAAAGGTAGAGTATCTCAACGGAAATACCAACAGAAATATGGTAACGAAAGGGTGAAAGAATCTACAGTAGATAAAGTTAACCAATAATATGTTTGCTGTGTAGATTTTTGATGTATAAAATACTGCAAAATAAATCTATAGATTTAAGCTAGCACTGCATAATTAAATTAATTAAAATTCATTAAATACACCGAATAAACATAAATGATTGAATACCATCTTGCATCAAATCAACTCTATTAATTTATCTATTTATTTATCCATGGAATTTTATGGATTAAATTTCGAACAAGAAGGAAATTGTCTAAATGAAAGCCTACAGTTCTTGAGAAAACCAATGATAGAAAGTTTGCATAGGTTCGCCTGTAAAATTCATCAATATCGTTCTTATCGCTAAAACTTATTCGAATGCCCAAAAATGTGTGAAAAACTGCCTGTTTGTCTTAGCGTGTATAGACAAAGTAAAGGGGAAATAATTCACTTCTTTTAGCATATAGATTCATATGCTTCTTTTTCAGTGGCTGAAACAACAAAATATTCCACTGATTTGATTAATTGGAATCAGTGTTAACCACGTCTCTTCTCGAGCTCCGACTCTGAACATATGCTAACAATATATTGTACAGAATATGGCGAAATTAAAAAAACAACAATAATGGTTTTTACACAAAATTAATGCAATATCTAACTAAACTTTGCCGCGGGTCGTATGTTCGACATCTCTGAAATACAGCAACTTCATTCACCTGATACTCAACCGATTCTAAAGTCGGACCACACATCGTGCAGTTCTAATAATAAAAATTTGCTAATAGTTTATAAGATAAAATAATAGTTACTATATTTACAGAATATCTATTCATGAGAAACACGCAAAACAAAGAGAAAGCAAACAATAATGTATTTATTCATTCTTAATACGTTCTGGAAAATTTGAACGGGAATATGTTGATCGCTGTTGTATTTCATCGTCAGAGAGCACTGCCTCCCTTTAGAGACACAGTTCACTAGTATAAGAGACTTTGAGACACCGCGGTATTTCAAACTCGTCTCCTCATTCAAATCTTCCTCACAAGATCGATAAATCTAACAAGAGTACATGCTCTTATTTAAGAAATCAGCAAATTTCGTGCTGGTGTCTGCCAAACAAATAAAACTTCAGGAGGTGCATGCAAATCAGAGAGAATAGACAAACAATAACGAATCTATTCATTTATCGCTGTTGTTTTTCGTCATCAGATAACATGTTTTCCCTTTGGACATAACACGGGGATACCGACAAATTGCGTGCTTTATGAACACACAACGTCTAAGGGGAGATGTTCTCCACTGATGGAAAACAACAGCGATCAGATATTCACGTTAAAATCTGCCGAAACGTATGAGAATGAATAGATTCTTTTATTGTTATAAAATATTGTTTTATTTTTATTTAATATAAAGGTTGCCTAAGTTTTCTTTGACTTGGCATAAAGTTCATATAACACCCGTCCATTGACTTAACATAAACACCGCTTAACTTCCGTTCTTTGACTTGTAATAAACACGCAATATGATTGCTTTAATTGGGTGTATAGACCAAAGAATTTCCCGTTCACTGGATATAAAACTCTCATAATTTTAAGGAAGGTGCTACAAACCTTTCAACTCACCTAGAATAGGTAAAAACCGCTTAAAATAATATTCTATATCTTGCTCAACAGCATTGTCTGGTGCAATCTTTATTACAATTTGGCTGATTCAGTGTGAAAGTGCGTGTGTGGTCGATGGAATTCCTGAAATAACAAGTAAATCCCTATCAACTACCGAACAAATTGCTATTGACTAGGGTTCTATCGAAATAACAATCAAAAACAATGACACCAGTAACACAGTAACATATAAATATATAAAAGCACCGCTCTGTTTTCGATTAACCTGCTAGAAAGAGCAGCTAACTGGCTGTCAGACCCTATCTTCTGCTAAAAATAAAGTACCACTTTAGATGAAATAATCCTGTCTATTAGATTGTTATATAAAAAAAGGTGAAATGATAATGGCTGGAAAGTTGCTACATTGCGATAGATTTACAGTTACACACACACACACACACACACACACACACACACACATACATCCACACACACACAAACATATACACAAACACATACACTCATGCGCGTGCATATACATACAAGCACACACACAAACACACATTAATATATGTACACCTACACTTTCATATCATATATGGAATCTGTCCATCTGTCTATCTGTCTGTCTATCTGTCTGTCTATCTGTCTGTCTATGTATATCTGCATGTGTTGTGTGTGTGCTGAATAAGACAGATAGACAGAGAGAGAGAGAGAGTGTGTGTGTGTGTGTGTGTGTGTGTGTGTGTGTTTGTGTGTGAAAAGGTGGGACAGAGTAAGAAAAAGCTCTATTGCTATATGTACACGCAGACACAAGCACACACACACACATACACACACACACATATATAATACGCATACACATGCACCCAGCTACATGCATGTATGTGTGCTTGCATATCTGTGCATGCAATTCACTATGCGTGTTAATATTATTTATGTATCTTTAATGTATATTAAGAAAAAGCTACATAGGTATATTTACACACACACACACACTCACATATGCACAAATTTATATATATATATGTATATCTATATATATATATATATATATATATATATATATATATATATATATATATATATATATATATATATATATATATATATATATATATATGTATGTATGTATATAAGTGTGTGAGCGTGCACAGAGACGTGCACGCGCTAACGGGTGTATATATCCATGTGTTTATGTATGTTTAATGCTCTTTTGCCCTTTGTTCTCGTATGCTGATGCGCATTTCCATTATATATATATTAGCGCACTCTCATGTGTGCATGTGTAAATATATATGGCTATATCTATACATACGTATATACATACTATATATATAGTATGTATATATGTATGTATATATGTGTGTATGCATGCGTGTATGTATTTGTACATGTCCGTTAATGTTTATATATCAATCAGTGACTCTGCCGAGTTCCACCATATTGTTCTAAAGATCATTTTATAATTATTACATGGCTGATGTGTGTACATAAACATGACTTTATGTCTCTCCACACAGGAGATGCTTACATATTAATGCCTTTGTTTTATTGGAGTGTTTTTGTTTGTTGTTTCTCTCCCGAGAAATCCATTTAGTGTTTATACGATGCACCACTTAAACATCAGGCTAGAAAGGATCTTAAAACTCTACTGTACTACGTTAAAAATACATTTACATTTTGTTGTGCATGTGGCAGTTGACGTATTATCGATGTTTATGACTTTCGTTTGGTCTATTTACCTACTCATTTTCACTGTTCGTTAATGAGAGTAGAATGGCCGTGGACGCGTCGATTAGGCTGCTGAGAAAAACTAACGAAATATGGCTGACTCTACGAAGTCGTTAATAGGAACGAATCTGATAGAAGTGGCGATCAAATTTCCCTAAAACTATAGCTTGTATTCTTAAAAGACTCAAGCATGAGTGAGTCGTTTAAGAAATTCGCTTATCGATCTCTCAAGCAGGCAGTATTCAGTTCAATTCCAGCACGCGGCTTGGTCAGTCAGTGTCTTTTACTAGAACCATGGCCCGATCTCTGCCTTTTGAGCTACACTAGGTCGATGGAAACTGTGCGGAAGCCTATTGAATGAGTGCATCTGATGATTAGGTTACTGGTGCCAGTGTATGTGGAATACTCGGTCAGTTACATTAAATGAATAGGCAGATCAGTTGATCGTACATTTCAAGTAATATACATCGTCGAAATCGACGGAGGTTCTATTACACCGTATCGTCATCAAAATAAGCCAAACTTTTTTGTATTATCTATTCTGAGGTACAATATGCCTAGAATATTTTCTGCTTTCTACGATAGGCATAAAGCCTGAACTTTTGGTGAGAGGACTTAGTCAAATACATAGGACCCTGTGTTCAACAGGTACTTATTTTACGGACCCCGGAAGGATGAAAGGCAAAGTTGATGTCAACGGAATTTGAACTCTGAATGTAAAGACGGACGAAATACAGCTTAAAAAGAATTTGTCCGGCGTGCTAACGATTCTGCCAGTTCGTAGCCTTAACAACAACAACAACAACAACAACAACAACAATAATAATAATAATAATAATAATAATAATAATAATAATAATAATAATAATAATAATAATAATAATAATAACAGCTACTAGAGTGACCTGAAGATATAGACAGAAACACTCAAATGCGCAGGTCAGGAACAAGCGTTAAGGACCAATTGACAACAGTGCAGAATAGACAACAATACCGATAGCGACAAATGCAGAATGTATGGCGAGAGGGGGGAAATAGTATGGCACATCGTTAGCGAATACCCGAAATTGGCACAACGCGAATATAAAAGACAGCATGGCAATGTGGCAAGAATGATCGATTGGGTGCTCTGTGGAAATCACGGCCTACAAAGAGCAAAGACGTGGTATCAGCAAACCCCAGGAGTCATCGAAAATGAGAACTACAAAATCCTGTGGGATGTAATGATCCAGTGCAATCATCTGACCAGACATAGGAAACCGGACATTGTTGTGGTGAATAAAAAAGAAAGAACATGTTTGATAATTGATATATCAATCCTTGGTGACAACAGGATCAATGTGAAAGAAGAAGAAAGAATAAACAACTATGGCGATTTAAAGTGGGAAATACGAAGGTTTTGGTCAATGAAGAGAGTAGATATGATAACAATAGTAATTGGTGCAGTTGGAAGTATCAGCACTCAACTACCAACATGGCTGAAAAAGATTGGTACAAGTGTGAAGGTAGAACACCTACAAAAGTCAGCATTGCTTGGAACTGCAAGAATTCTTTGCAGAGTTCTTGAAGCATGACCAGTAAACAAGTGTCACCTTAGTCTGCTGGCTGTGGACAGCTGACACTTTCCATCATACCCAGTAAAATAAGCTATGAGTTTTCATATAATAATAATCCTTTGTATAGGCACAGGGGAGGGTGATAGTCGATTACATCGACCCCAGTACTCAACTGGTATTTAATTTATCGACCCCGAAAAAAAGAAAGGCAAAGTCAACCTCGGTGGAATTTGAAGCCAGAACGCGAAGACGGACGAAATACCGCTAAGTATTTCGTCCGGCATGCTAACGATTCTGTCAGCTCACCACCTAGAATGCTTAATTAACTTAATTGCCTTTTGTCATAGAACTATTGGGTCCGGCTTAGGGTTAAAGAGCAACGACAACTAAATGATCAATTAATCGTCCGTTTCCAAAGCTCACCGGTCGATTCCATCGTGTTATAAAATGTGTACTACTGATAGAGAGGGTCGAAGGTGCCAGTAACTCGAGCAGTAGGACTCACGATGGTTGAAAGTACTGTTAACTCGAGTAGTATGTGTGTGTGAGTTGGATAGTAGGGGTCACAATGGTTTTACGCACCAGTGACTCGAGTATAGGGCCTGGCGTGTTTTGAAAGTATCAGTGACTCAACTAGTTGAGGTCACAATAAGCTGAAGGTAACTAGAGTAGCAGGGGTAACAGCATGTCCCGGGTAGTAAGGACTTCAATTGACTGAAGTAACCGCTAATTTGAGTTGCAGGCATCAGCTTGGTTTCTGGGTCCTGCTAAATCGGGCAATAGGGGTTAGCATGGTAACTCGGTCTGAAGGGAGATAGAGACTGTTGAAGGTATCAGTGTATAGGGGTAGGAGGGGCCAGTGTGGGTTGACCGTACTTGTAACTTGAGCAGCAGGAATTAGGGCACCAGTAATTTGGGGAGTAATGGTAAGGATGGGTTGAAGGTGCTGATAACGTGAGATTTATGTGCTGGAGGGGAGCACCATGTCATGTCTTAAGGTTTTTACAAATACAAAGGAATAACTATATGACAATGATAAATTGAATTAAATAAAAAAAAACTGTGAAAATTTCATGATAATGTCCACATCTACAGAATATTCACGGCACCCTGTAAATTTTCCATCTATATTTCACTCAATGAAACAAAACTGTGTTTGAGATCATTGACAGTAATACAGAGAACATGTTTGTCTGTTATATCAATGAAAGGATTTGAAACCTCGATGCTATGTTTGAAATGTTTTCTTTAGTATGTATATTGTGGTACACACATTAGCCCAACATTTGTAGTTTTTCCTTTTTCTGTACATTTTTTTTAAAAAAAGGACACTTGCAAAGGTATCAACATTCGATTTGTATCAACATTCGATTTGCTCGAAATTACGGCAACCCAGGGTCCAACTCTACCTGCCGAAGAAAAAGCAGCTCTCTGGCACTGATTATAACACACAGTAACTTACATAGTTTAACTTCCTATACCCACCTCTCACTCTCTTTCTTTCTTTCTTTCTCTCTCTCTCTCTCTCACACACACACTCTCTCTCTCTCACTCTTTCCCTCCCCCCCCCACTCTCTCTCTCTCTCTCTCTCTCTCTCTCTCTCTCTCTCTCTCTCTCTCTCTCTCGGATATATTGACTTCAAATGTTTCTGGTGTAGTTTTTGCCTTTCTAGCATCCGGGGACGACTTGTTTCGTCTAATCCTGAAATGGAGTCTGTTCTGTTGTAATAGCTTCAAGTATTATTGGATAACTGACTCCAATT
>NC_142939.1:41067728-41080228 GCF_046866305.1 Octopus bimaculoides
GTGTATACATATATATATATATATATATATATATATACACACATTATTATTAGACATACACACACATATACATACATGCATACATACATGTATGTATGTATATACACACACATATATATACACACACACATATAGATAGAGATAGATAGATAAATAAATGGTTGGATAGATAGATAGATAGATAGATAGATAGATAGATAGATAGACGTACAGTATTTTGTTAAAATTATTACCGAGTGTGTTTCGTTTATATAAACATATTCTCCTATGCACGCATGTGATTGTGTGTGCATGTGTACATGTCTGTATGTACGCATATCTGTGTATGTGTGTGTGCATGTATGAGTGTGTATATGTGTGTGTTTATGCGTGGGTGCATGCATGTATGTGACTGCATGTATGTGTGTATTCATGTGCGTGTTTGTATGTGTGTACATGTGTGTATGTATGTGCGAATGTTTATCTAAGTGTATGCAAATATGAAAATGGTCTCCGTGTACGACCTCAGAAAGCAGCATGGAACAGCTAGAGCCATCTGTTATGAACCGGTGCTGATAGTTTATTTAACCAACGCCAATAATAACCGGCGGTCTTTTATGACGGTGCTTGCTTGGTCTAACGGTGTTGGCTGCTAAAATGTTTAAACAAACAAATGGACGATCCAACGATTTCGCTCATGATTAAATAATCTCATTGGATTAAATTAAATATATAAATGATACAGTCTACGGTTGCCATAACAACATAAAAGTACGCCATCTATCGGTGGTGGTGATAATGGCGATGGGGATACATGTACGCAGTTGTTTCTTTTTTTTTTTTTTTTTCCTTTTAGTTTGTGGTTAATGTTTTTGCGTTTGTTCCTCGCTGTGTGTGTGTGTGTGAGGGGGTGATTCCTTGATTCTGTCATTTATTTCTGTCTCTCTACCCTCTCTCTCTCTTTCTCTCTCTTTTTCACTGTATGTGTGTGTGTGTGTGTTTAGATCCCTTACTGTGGTTTATCATGACTGCTGCATCCACCCCCACCTCATACTTTGATTCAATATAAACACCACCACCACCACCACCACCATCACCACTATTTTTATTTTTTTGATTTTCTGATTTGGCTCGTTTAACGTCATCTGTCACCCTTGAGGCAAATAGAGATACGATTATTATTATTATTATTATTATTATTATTATTATTATTATTATTATTATTATTTTTATAATTATTATTATTATTATTATTATTATTATTATCATTGTTGTTGTTGTTATTGTTTCTTACTCCTTACACGCATTACACATAAATCCCCTCTGTCCTTTGAACTTTATCGTCATTTGCCTTTGTGTGCGGCCCTTGTGGCCAATAGAAAAAGGATTATCATCATCACCACCACCACCACCATCATCATCATCATCATCATCATCATCATCATCATCATCATCACTATCATTAGTACTGTCCATAATGTTTTCTTCATGTAAACCTTTGTGGTTAATAAGGAAATTATTATTATTATTATTATTATTATTATTATTATTATTATTATTATTATTATTATTATTATTATTATTAATATCATTAATAATAATATTATCGATACTAATGTTTCGTTATCAGAAGCGTTTGTTCCTGTTTCGGAATAACAGAGTTTGGAATAAATGTCAGCGTAATTTTTCTTCTGGGTTTTGTTGTTTTTTTGCGACAAAAGAACTTACTTCGCGCATGCGTCCTACACCACAACATTGTTCCTTAATGCCATCACCTTCATTTATTCATTTCTTTATTTCAAATAACATCCTCGGTTCACTTCTGTTGTAAAACAAACACCGTTGATGTTCAAAAGACACGTGACAAGGATAATAATACCCGGATGTCTGTTGTCTTTCTTTTAAGCTAACGGCTTTCAAACAGTCAAAGAAATCACAAACAAACGATAGGACACGAATTCCAATCATATTTGTCTTTCAGCTTGTCCTATTTTGGATGGCCCTTGTTGGTGTTTTTATTTCGATGATGATGATGGTTGTGGTGGTAGGAATGATGGTGGTGGTAGTGGTGGTAGAGGAGATGACCGCGGGGATGATGATGATGATGCTGATGCTGATGCTGATGATGATGACGATGATGTTGGTTGTGATGGTGATGGTGGAGATGACGATGATGATGATGATGATGATGATGATAGCAATGATGATGATGAGGAGGAGGAGGAGGAGGCGGATGGTGGTTGTGCTGGCGGTGGTGTTTGTGGTGGTGGTGATTGTGGAGGTGGTGGTGGTGGTGGGGGAGATGACCGTGAGGATGATGATTATGATGACGATGATGATGATGGTGATGATGGTGATGATGACGATGGTTATGGTGGTGGTTGTAGTGGTGGTTGTAGTGGAGGTTCTGGTGGTGCCAGTGGTAGTGTTGGTTTTAGTGGTGGTGGTGCAGATGATGGTTTCTTTTGCCGAGTGGTATCCAAGAGATGGGGAGAGGTCACTTGGAAGGCCTCCAACACGATGGGAAGACGATTCAGTCGAGCAATTTGGGTCGAGATGGAAAAGAATGGTGCAATCAAGGCAGAATTATATTTGGAAAGGCATTGTGACCAGTGGTGTGTAGCATCATCTGATGATCTTGTCGATACTGTAATACTGTGATATTTTTACTTTATTTACATTTGACGGATATTTGTCCTCATCATGTTTGTTGTTAACACAACGTTTCGGCTGATATACCCTCCGGCCTTCATCAGGTGTCTCGGGGAAATTTCGAACCTGGGTTCTCATTCCCAAGGTATTTTTCGATGTTATCAGTATCATTATTATTATTATAATTATGGTTTTTTTTTCTTCTTTCTTCAAATTTTCTTCCATTTCTCGACGAGTATTTTCCGTACACCTAGGGCAGAGAAGCTCATTGTATGCATTCCCAGTTTACACACGTAAATTCACGGGTAAAATATGTATTTTAAAAAAAATTAATGAATGAATAAATTCATGAATGGGTGTTGTTTTCACAGCAATAATGTTCTTCTCAGTACATGAGTCGTTCCAGTTAACACAATTTTTTGCACTTCCTGTAGGGATGGTAAGCCTGGTATCATTTTCAAATAGGTTTCAGTACCTTTTTTTTTTATCATTCCTAGAGATCCTACAATCACTGGTACGGTAGTCGCCTTGAGGTGCCACATTTTTTCAATTTCTATTAGCAAGTCTTTATATTTACTGACCTTGTCAAATTCTTTCGCCGCTAAATCTTTTTTGTCTGATCTTTTATAATAATATCCGGTTTATTAGCTTTTATAGTTTTGTCGGTATGTACGGGGAAGTCACAGAGAATTGACACATTTTCTCCCTCACTCACAGCTTCAGAGTGGTGTTTATACCATTTGTCAGCGGTTTTGATTTTGTAATGCCGACATATTGTCCAGTGTAAATACTGGCCGACTCTGTCATGTCTTGCTTTATATTCTACAGGTGCTAAGACTCTACACCCTGAGATTAAGTGGTCTATAGTTTCAATCTCATCGATACAGAATCGGCATTTTGGGTCAGCTCCATTTATTATTATTATTATTATTATTATTATTATTATTATTATTGAGTGAGAGACCAGTGCATGCCATCAAAGTGATACTGGGGTAAAATATACGAAGCCCATTATACCCATCATGACACCCGTCTGATAAGGGTACACCAGGCACATGCATCATAACCATATGTGCGCGGCACGGTGATCTCATATCAAGATAAACAGCGCATGACCTTGTAAGTGGGGCCCAGTTAGAATTTTCTTCAGGTCGAGTAGCCCATCCCGCTCAAAAGGTCCCTGAATATGGTTTGTTTAAGGATGTTATGCAAAACACCCATGTTTCCAAAGGTGAATTATTCAAACCCCAAAGAATTCCTCTCAACACATGGCTATGATGCTCCCCCCACTACTTCTGCTCATGATCAGGGATGCACATATCGTCAGCCACCAAGGGACATGCTCAACTGGTTAAGGTCAAACAACTGACAAGCAGATCTGTGGCATTGAGCAGAATATTTGCTGTAGCCCATCTTTTTATACCATGACAAAACAATGTACATGATAACACTTCCAATCAGTTAAGATCAGAAACCATGAGAGCCACTGCCTGGTATTGCATTGGGACATTTATTATTATTATTATTATTATTATTATTATTATTATTATTATTATTATTATTATTATTATTACTATTATTTAGGCCACTGCCTGCAATCGAAATCGGAATCTTGGGGTTAGTAGCCCGTGCTCTTAACCACTACGCTGTGTGATACTTTATTCAGGAGGGGAGGCACAACCCAGGACCTTTTGCAGGCTTTCCGTAACTAGCGGGAAGGAAAAGGAATAGTCCCCTTACACTGCGAGCTTGGCCCCAATACTTCCAACTGGACTACGTTAAAGGCATCTAAAGTACCCGTGAGTGAATAATTAAGTCTAGCACCCCAGTAGGCCACCGCGGGGTTCTAAATCAGAGCGTAAAGAGCTGGAACTAATACCTGTCAGCTTCCAGTTCGACGTTATTTTCTTTTATCTTTTGTCACGTCTCGACATAATAAGTACCAGTCGCCTACTAGCGACTCAAGATCATTGACCATATCCCAACCTCTCTTGTACCTGTGTTAGAATTCCATTTTACTGATAACGGAATGTGTTTTCGAAGGAGAGTATAACCATGGCCAACCGGCGAATTAGCGGAATTCTTAGTGTATCAGAGAAAATATCGCACGGTATTTAAATCCAACTCCTTACGTACTCGGTTCAAATCCCACTGAAATCAACTTTCATTTTCATTCTTCTAACTTCAGTAAAATAAAGTGACATCCCAGAGAGGTGGCTTAGCTGAATTCTTAAAGCTTTGGACAAAATATCCTAAAACTTTCTCCTGTTTTGCTAGCAGCAAATTTGCCACTTTTTCCACCAGAATGAATAAAATATTGCACCAGATGGTTAGTGGAATTCTTAAACATCAAACACAAGCCTTTCCGTACTCAGTGTCCTAGCAGTTGTGATCTTATCTATATTTAGCCACAAGATTTCTTGTAAAACACAGTTGAACCGAAAATGCAGAAGTACGAAAAGTCCATGTCAAGCGCATAATGATTGTCGAGGAACTCACCAGGAGATTGTTAATCGCGTCGACAAAATGGCGCATGGGAGACGTATTTTTATAGCCTGTGTTCAAATCATGGTAAGGCTACCTTTTTTGATAAAATCACTACTGACCATTTACTGAGTTCAAATTCAGCTGAGTTGATGAAATAAGTCCCTGTCACTCTCTGGCGATCGATTAAATTGTTTACGCACCTCCCTGAAAAGATCTTCTCTTATGTCAATATCAAATCCCAAGACTGTCATTAAAACTTGAAACGGCGTTTCGTCCCAATGTGTTTTGAGTTAAAATACTACAGGGAACACCCGTATGAAGCAAGTATGAAGGATACAATAGAAACAACGGCAGATATCTAGGCAAAATCAATATATATGGTACTAGTCGAAAGATGGTATTGTTCTCCCGTGGCATAATAGAAACTTCTCAATGTGTCTACGTATCCCGAATATCTCTGATCTAGTGTTTAAATAGAGATTATAACCTACCTTCTCTATCATCATCATCATCATCATCATCATCATCACCACCACCACCACCACCACCACCACCACCACCACCACCACCATCATCATCATCATCATCATCACCACCACCACCACTATCATCATCATCATCACCACCACCACCACCACCGTCATCATCTCTGATCTAGTGTTTAAATGGAGATTATACTTATCTTCTCTCTCATGATGATGATGATGGTCTTCATGATCGTGATCATGATCATAATGAGGATCATCATTACCATCATCATTATCGTCACCATCATCATCATCATCATCATCATCATCATCATCATCATCATCATCATCATCATCATCATTATGAACAGCAGCAGCAGCAGCAACAGCAGTAGCAACAGCAACAGCAATACCAGCAACAGCAGCAGCAGCATCGTTTTCCTCCTACTCCTCATCCTCACCACCACCACAAACACCACCACCACCACCACCACCATCACCACCACCACCATCATCATCACCATTATCAACAACGTCATCCTCATTATCGTCGTCCCCTCCATTGTCACCGCCATGGGCTTGGAGTTAGATTAAATTCCTCGTAATACTTTGTGCTTCATTTCTCAATGTTTCGACCTTCCAATGTCCATCAACCACGAACCTGTGACCATGAACCGTGACCGATATAATCGATATTGTCTCGTGTCAGTGTAAGAAGTTATCATTATTATTGTTTTTTTTATCAAAGGTTTTGTTGTAACTTCTGGAGTCTTGTATGCGTAGCGGGCTTGCTACCTGCAGCCTACGCTACGATGCTATCTGCTATTATTATTATTATTATTATTATTATTATTATTATTACTATTGTTGTTGTTGTTGTTGTTGTTGTTATTATTATTGTTATTATTGTTATTATGTTTATTAAGTCGACGATTTTTGCCATGACCTGTTGAATTGGAATCTTACTTTCACACGCATTCGCGATGCACCGAAGCACCTCGTCCCCCCGCCCGCACATTCACATTCACATACACACACACGCACACAAATACAAACATACAAGGATGTACAATTGCACGCACGCATACACGCATTTATCCAGACACACAGATAAATACAGTCATGCATGCATAATTTCACACATACATACACACACACACATGAATTTTACGTATATATACTCCAGCTAATTAGTACACGAATACCCACATAGTTAAACACATACACACACACACACACACACACACACACACACACACTTATATAGGCAAAATACACACATATCTATGCATGCACAGATACGTGCGCACAAGCTTAAATAGAAAACAGAAACACAATCACACACACACATACATACACGCCTATATATGCACAGGTACGTATAGACATGCATAACTAGAAAGCATCCACACAGACACTCATGCAGCCATGTTTACTCGACATCTGACGGTAGTCCAAAATCTAACTTCTAGAGATCAAATGTTTACACCGCACATTAACTCATTACCTCCATTAAACCGACGTTACCTGAACAGGTGCACGGTGTGCCATACGTGAGATGACGAAGTGATCGCGGAGAATCGTGAGGTCAAGTGCTTTGCTCAAGAATATAGCTTGGTCAAAGAATCGAACCAACGATCTTGCGATCGTAAGTACAATACCATATCCATTAGGCCATGCGCCCTCCAATATACGACATGTACATATATGTATACAAGCATATGGTGATTTTAGAAAGCTTTTAGAAGCGTACATATATTCTTTTATTCTTTTATTCTTTTACTTGTTTCAGTCATTTGACTGCGGCCATGCTGGAGCACCACCTTTAGTCGAACAAATCGACCCCAGGACTTATTCTTTGTAAAGCCTAGTACTTATTCTATCCGTCACTGATGCCGAACCGCTAAGTTGCAGGGACGTAAACACAACAACATCGGTTGTCAAGTGATGGTGAGTGGACTAACACAGACACACAAATATATAGATATATATATATACATATATATATATAATACAAACACACACACATACACACATACATATATATACGACGGGTTTCTTTCAGTTTCCGTATACCAAATCCACTCACAAGGCTTTGGTCGGTCCGAGGTTATAGTAGAAGACACTTGCCCAATGTGCCACGCAGTGGGACTGAACCCGGAACCATGTGGTTGGGAAGCAAGCTTCTTACCACACAGCCACACCCGCGCCAATATATATATACATATGTGTGTGTGTGGGTGTGTGTGTGTGTGTGTGTGTGTGTGTGTGTGTGTGTGTAAATTGTTTCAGTCATTTTTCCTCAGCCATACTGGAGCACCGCCTTTAGTCGAACAAATCGACCCCAGGACTTATTCTTTATGCTTATTCTATCGATCCATTTTGCCGAACAGCTAGCTTACGGGACATAAACACACCAACATCGGTTGTCAAGCGATAGTGGAGGGGACAAACACAGACACACAAGTACATTCCTATATATGGATGCGCTAGCATCGAAGTCGAAGGTTTTCTAACTAACAAGGATAATAATTGAGTATCACCTGAAGAAATGCAACTGGATCCCATTATACAATTAAACTGCTGCATAATCAAATACCTGTGTATATGAAGAACCACGTTGTATGGAAACATGTGTAGTGATTAAGAAATAACTATCTCACTGTTGTTCTTCTTGTTGACTCTCTTATTTAATTATATATACATATATATATATATATATATATATATATATATATATATATATATATATATATATATATATATATATATATATCAGGTCATTAAGAATGAAATGTCCAATTTTGAACTGAAAGTTTATTTTACTTTATCTCAACAAAAACCAATGCAGTTAATCAAAGTATGTACCTAAATTATCAACACAGTTTTGCCATTTTATCCGTAGCTTATTTATGCCGGCAACGAAGAATTCTGAAGTGCAAGAAGTGATGAAATCACGAAAGACTGTTTTTGCATCTTCTTCAGATTTGAAGTTTTTTCCTTGTAAAAAGTTGTCTAATGCCTGGAAAATGTGATAGTCAGCTGGTGCAATGTCTGGTAAATATGGTGGATGACAGAGTACTTCTAAGTTCAATTCCTGTAATTTGAGTAGTGTTCTTTGTGCAACATGTGGTCAAGCATTGTCTTGCAAGAGAATTGGTTTGTCTCTATTGACCAATGTCAGTTGTTTAATTGCAAGTTCACTCATCATTTCCTCCAACTGGTTGATGTATGCCTCTGCTGTAATTGACTTACCAGGTCTCATGAAGCTGTAGTAGATGATACCAGTGCTGGACCACCAAACAGACACCATTAGCTTTCTTTGATGAATATTCTTTTTTGGATTGAGTTTTGGCACTTTCTCTCTATCACATGTAACAATACGATGCAAAAATGGTTTGCTTTTATGCCGCGACAACAAAGAACAGCAAGTTTCAAGACAATGTGTCATTTGATCCTCGTTCAGTTCGTGTGGTACCCACTTGTCCAGCTTTACCTTGCCAATTTGTTTCAGATGGCCCAGTGAAGTTGGAATCGAAACATCAAACCTTGCTGCTAAGTCACGCATAGTTCGAGATGTATCAGCTTCCAGCTCATCATTATCCACCTTGGTCTCATGTCTACCACAGGGCTGATTTTCAAGAGTAAAGTCACCAGATCAGAACTTCTCAAACCATTGATGTACAGTGTGCTCATTTCCCAGATCTTCCCCAAATACCTCATTGATGTTTTGAGCTGTCTGGGATGCATTGTTTCCATGACGGAACTCACATCCATAGACAACACAAATTTTTTAACTATCCATAGGTTCAAAAAAATTGATTTACAAGAGAAAACTCATGATATAATCAGACACCATGAATTGCATTTTGAAAAGTGATGGTGTAAGTCTTTAATGTTGTAAAACAAAGAATTGTCAGCATAAAACATTACAGTTAACGTTTGTCAAACTTGGTGCATAAGAAAATCGGACATTTCATTCTTAATGGCTTATATACAGGGATTGGACAAAATAATGGAAACACCTAGCATCATAGCATCATAATTTTGAAATATCTATAAAACCGTCAAAAGCTTCTTTATTTTTATGTTGTTTTTTTTTTATTTATCATTAGTGTTGCTTAATATGTTTTGCTAAAATTGCTGTTTCTTTTCAGAAATCATAAGAAAAAGGTAATTAAAATTCATTAAAATGACATCTATCGTTCAAAGAGATCAAATTGCTGGTGCACGTATGGCAGGCGCTAGCGTAACGAAAACAGCCGAAATGCTTGGTGTATCAAGAAGTACTGTCGTGAAAGTAATGATAGCCTTTGAGAAAGAAGAAAAAACCTCCTCGTCGAAACAAAACTCCGGAAGTAAACCAAAACTTTCAGATAGGGACCGCCGGAGTCTTATGCAAAATGTTAGAAAGGATCACAAAGGTACAGCTCCTAGAATTACTGCAGAGCTTAATGACCACCTCAAGAAACTAGTTTCCACAAAAACTGTTCGCTGGGAGCGGCACATAGCCGGATTTCACGGGAGAGCTGCAACCAGAAAATCACTACTTTCAAAATGAAACGTTGTAAAGCATTTAGAGTGGAGTAAAAACCTACAAAATTGGTCCCTAGAGCAGCAAAAGAATGTTATTTTCTGGGACGAGTCATCCTTTACCTTATTTCCGACCATCGGCCAAGTATACGTGTGGAGACAGCAAAAAAAAAAAAAACATTTGACCCAAACTGCATTCTTCCCACAGTTAAACATGGAGGAGGATCTGGGATGATCTCGGTAGAGGCTATATCTTGGAAATCCGCCGGTTCAGTGGTTTCCCTTCATGGCAGAATTAATAGTCAAGACTATTCAAGTATTTTACCTAATCAAATCCATTATATGGTTGTAGAACTGTTTCTGGCGGGAAACACAAACTTTCAGGATGATAATGCACCAACTCACACAGCTTAAGTTGTTACTGAATGGCCCGAGGAACATTCTAGTGAAGTTGAATATCTTATCTGGCCAACGGAGTCCCTAGATCTCAATAGTATTGAATATTTATGGTGCATTTTAGAAAAACAAGTAAGGAGTCAATATCCTCCACCATCATCAGTACAAGAACTGGAGACTGTTTTAGTTGAAGAATCGACAAAAATTCCTTTGGAAACAATTCAAACTTGTACGAGTCCATACCTCGCAGAATTCAAGCTGTAATTACTGCCAAAGTCAGTCCTAACTTATATTAAAAGAAATTTGTTTGAACTTTTAGGTGTTTCCATTATTTTGTCCAGCCCCTGTATATATGTGTGTGTGTGTGTGAGCATATCTCTCTCTCTCTCTCTCTCTCTCTCTCTCTCTCTCTCTCTCTCTCTATATATATATATATATATATATATATATATATATATATATATATATATATATATATATATATATATATATACAGAGAGAGAGAGAGAGAAAGAGAGACAGACAGACAGACAGACAGACAGACAAATACACACACATACATAATACATACATGGTCACATACATACATACATACATACATACATACATATATTGAAGCATATACAAATTCCTCTCACGCACAATACATGGATACATACACACACACACACGCGTGAACACACATCACACATATGTACACGTACACTCACACAGTCACACACTCAAAACTAGACGTATACACAAACGGAAATTCACTAAAATACACACAGACAGTTTTTGGTCAATCGATGAAAAAAAAAAAACGAAAGAAAATCTCCCTCCGGACGAATAAGAGCTTTCTTCTTGTCCGTCCATATCAAAACTTTCCCTACGAGATTCTATTCTCTATTAAGACTTTCTCTCTCAATAATACAGCAAAATCTATCAAAATTCAACAGAAATTTCCGGTTTTTATTTATCGTGAACAGTTGAAGCAATCGAGCGGAAAAGATCGAATTTGTCAGCGAGTTTTGTTGTTGGTTTTGTTGTTCAAGTAGTAATGTATTTATTTATATTTTTTGTTGCTATTTTGTAATGGCTGTCGTTGTGAATGTCTGCCTGTACATGAAGTGTGTGTGTGTGTGTGTGTGTGTGTGTGTGTGTGTGTGTGAGGTGTTGTGTGTGTGTTACGTGTGTCTGTATTTGTATGTGTGTACAGTGCGTATGTGGTGTGTAAGTGAACGAACGCATGATTGTCTCTCACTCGCTCTCTCTCTCTCTCTCTCTCTCTCACTCTGTACGTGTGTATATGCGCAGTGTCTATAGTATGTATGTGTTTGTGTGCATATGTGTGTTTGTATATATGCGTGTGTATATATATATATATATATATATATATATATATGTATGTATGTATGTATATATACACACACATTTATATATATGTATATATGTGAGTAGTATACGTGTGTATGTAGACTACGTGTGCACGAAGGGTTGTGTATGTGTTTATGTGTGTGTGTATGCATGTATGTATGTATCTAGTATTAGTAGTATATGTGTGTAAGTAGTCTGCGTGTGCACGAAGGATTGTGTGCGTGTGTATTTGTACGTGTGAGTGTGTCTGTATGATGCATATGCATGGCAGTATGTGAACGTACATATATGCGTATAGGAATTGTCTTTTGTTTAATCTATACACACACACACACACACACACACACACGCACACACACGCACAGACGCACACACACACACACAAGGTGGCCAATGAAAGACTAAATGATGCAAGACAAAAATAACTTTTAGAAACGTATTTTTTTACTTTCGATTTTATTTGGATGGAAACATTTAAAAATCCAATTTCAAAATCTTCTGAAGCGATGTCCTGGCGATGCTTAGCTGAGCAGAGCGACGACGGGTAGAGAAGCTGATAGATCCTCTTGAGGACACTCTGCCGGACAGCTTCCACCGCAGCGTCAGTGCGCACAATGCGCGCTTAGGACC
>NC_142939.1:41085228-41087728 GCF_046866305.1 Octopus bimaculoides
CCATGACCCTTTACATGGCTGCCAAGATTGGTAAGAAGGAAGGAGAAATGGAAGAATATATCTTCAAACCAGAGACTTGGCATGAGTACTTACAACAAAACGGGATCCGCTAAAGCTACACAAATATACTAATTCGATTAACAGATTAAGTCTGCGACTCAGTATTACATCTACCAAGAAATACAGCTTCGTTCCCCATAATTTCATTAGTCAGTGTTGCAGGACACTAAGATTCTATTATACACCCGACAGGGATTCATATAAGGAAATAGGTTGCCTTACCGTCTTCAAAAAATTAAAATAACAAATGTTTTTCTAGTTGCTATTTATTCTGAGAAGAGACTACAACATCAATCCAGCACAACATCTAATTGGTCATAAAGAGATTTACTGTCTCGTTCTGAATATTTAACCAAATTGGTTTCTTAGTCTTCCATTTGGATTACACCCCTGACTCAGATTATCTGGTCGATTAGTTCAATACACTTTCCAATCAGTTTAGCTTCTTAATTGACCTTCAATAACTTCTGCTGATCAGAGTTTTGCAACTTAGTGAATGTGAAACTCAGCTATATTGTACTTATATTATATTTAGAACAGGCTGACCCAGAGTATGTTCTTTCGGCCATTTATGACCAGCGTCACTAAATCTTCTCAGTTCCATCAGACTCACCTCTCTCACTCACCTTTCCTAAATCACACCGGAAGACAGTGCCTCCTTCTTCGCCTTCACTTTGCCCCTCAAGTGATTCTTGAAGAAATTGTTCAAGCCTTGGCTAGAGAGAAAAATCCCTAAAAGTTAAACCTTATAATCAACATCCATCACCACAGCGATGAGGGAAGATCATTGTGATTATTGTGTTGTGGATTACAGACATTTGCCCGTTTCTGACTATATTACAGACAACAAGCTCCAGCCTCTTAGCGAACACCTTCGCGAAAATCTTCGACTCTGTATTCAGCAGAGCCAGAAGTCGTCTATTGCAATTCTTATTTGTTCGGACCCTTCTTCAACAACATCCCCGCACCTCAAGACTGCCCCTGATGTAATAACAGTTGCAAGGGACTGCTAAGATAATAGCCAATATATCTGGCATATAGCGATATAGCTCCTAAAGCAAACCATATGAGTTTGGCAATTTTGTCCCTCAAACAGCGATTCAACAAGCCCACAACTTCGACCTCTGAAATCGGCTTCTCGCACCTCTCTGCGTCTCTGGTTGTTAGCTGTAGCACACTGCAAAGGTAGGCATCGAAATACATTGTTTCCAGTCCGTCGCTCCACGACAAAAGTTTAGTAGTAGGCTGCGAGAAAACTACACACACTCCGTGTCGGAAAGCATGTCCCCACTGCGGTCCCTTGGGTAGTGGACTGTTGCTTTGTTGTCAATCTGCACCTCCACCACCACCTTGCCTGGTAGATGCTATCTTACGTGGCAAAAATTAATCTTTAATGGTAAACTTAATCCCAGGTAGTATATCTTTAGAGCTTCATAGAATACTGGAGGGTCCATCTAATCTCGAGTGGAACATCTAGCATTGAGTGCTACATTTACTCGTGAGAAGTATATCTAATCTTGGCAGGAGGTAAATCTGACCGTGACTGTTAGAGTGCAACATTAGCACGTGACCATTTTTGCTCTTTCTTAGCAAGATCAGCAACACTAGAACCAGGTCAAGGCGGTAGCTGGCAGAATCATTAGCACGTCGGGCAAAATGTTTAGCGGTATTTCGTCTGTCTTTATATTCTGAGTTCAAATTCTACCGAGGTCCACTTTGGCTTTCATCATTTCAGCGTCAATAAATTAACAACCAGTAAAACACTGAGATCCCACAAAATTTCAGGTCTTGTGCCTATAGTAGAAAGGATTATTATTATCATGAAGGCGGCAGAGCCGATAGCACTCCGGGCAAAATGCTTAGCGGGATTTCGTCCGTCTTTACGTTTCTGAGTTCAAATTCCGCTGAGGTTCACTTTGCATTTCATCATTTCAAAGATCGATAAAATAAGCACCAGTTGAGCAGTGGAATCAATGTTATCGACTTAGCCCTTCCCCCACAAACCTGCTGGCCTTGTGCCAAAATTTGAAACTAATATTACGTTGAAGGCGGAGGCCACAAGCTGGCAGTATCGTTAGCGTGCTCGCCGAGTCTTTAGGCTCTGAGTTAAAAAGCTGCTGAGGCCGACATTGCCCTTCTTCCTTTCGGAGCCGATAAAAATAAGTACCAGTTAACTACTGGCGGTTGACTTATCCCTTCCCCTGAAATTGCTGGCCTTGTGCCAAAATTTGAAACCAATACCTTGAGGTGGATCAATCCATCTGTAGTGATCCCTTTGCTCCTGCTCTTTCCCATACCCAACCCCTGACCGATAAACGTCACAACTGTTGACTTATCCCTTCTGAATAAATCTTACCATAAAAATGAAGTTTGATGGCGGCGAACTGGTAGAATTGTTAGCACGTCGGACAAAATGCTTTGTTATGTTTGGTCCGGATCT
>NC_142939.1:41095228-41105228 GCF_046866305.1 Octopus bimaculoides
GTGTAAGAATATATACATATGCATGTATATGTATGTATATATATATATGTATGTCTATACAGTAATCCCTCGCCATATTGTGGTTCACCTATCGCTGTTTATTAGCTTACATCGATTCCTGTATGGTGTTGTTCTGCATTTATAATAAAATAAATGTAAACAAATCATTAAAATAACAAGGAAAAATATACAGTACAGTACTGTTTCTACTTCGCAGATTTTCCTCTATCACGAGAGGGGTGGGGTGGGACGTAACACCCGCGATAGTCGAGGGATTACTGCGTATATATAAATATATATACATATATATATATATATATAATTAATTTAAAAACGGAGAAAAAAGACAATAAGTAAAAACAGCGCGAGGATGTGGTACATGCAAAATATTAAAAAAGACGGTCAGAGAAAGAAAGAACGAGTGGTTGTTTTACGTTTCGAGCAATGCTCTTCTTCGGAAACAGGGGACATGGGAAAGTCCAAAAGAAAAGGAAGAAGGAGGGAAAAAAATTAGCCAACAGTCCACGTGTAGAGGGTGTGAATGTCGATGTAGGTGTGGGTGATGGCGAGGAAGTGGAAGAAAAAGAAGAGTGGAAGTAGAACTGAAGGTAGGTCGAGGACGAGTGAAGAGGAAGAGTCAAGGACAAATTGTAATGATTCACAATCAAGGTGCAGAAATGGCGAACTCCGAATGAATTCTAGATTTTAAGTTCGATTCTAGGAAGTGACCCGAATAATGATGATAATAATAATAATAATAATAATAATAATAATAGTAGTAGTAGTAGTAGTAGTAGTAGTAGTAGTAGTAGTAGTAGTAGTAGTAGTAATAATGATAATAATAATAATAATAATAATAATGATGATGATGATGATGATGATGATGATGATGATGATGATGATGATAATAATTAGAGAAAGAAATGACAGAAAAATTTAAGGTGGAATACTTGTGTAAACTGAGACTGATCCTTAAGTCGAAATTAAACGGACGGAATACGATCGAAACTATCAACACCTGGGAGGTTTCACACCTTAGATATGGAGCAGGGGTAATCGCATGGACAGTAGACGAACTAAACAGTTTAGACAGAAAGACAAGGAAGTTGATAAGGGACACTCCACTCTAAAAGTGACACAGACAGACTGTATGTACCAAAAAAAAAACGAGGGGGAAGAGGACTTATTGGATGCAAACACAGCATTAGAGCAGAAGAAAATAACATAGCATGGTATGTAAAAAATGCCACAGAACCGCTATTATTAGAAGTAAGAAGGTCAGACTTGTGTAGCATGAAAGATTGCAAAGATAAAGCACTGTACAGGCAATTGAAAACGAATGAAACTGAAAATAGGTGGGTAAAGAAAAGAATGCATGGTCAATTTCATAGGGATGTTGAAGATACGACAGACAGATAAAAAAGATGGCTGTGGATGACTAAAAGTGATTTAAAACCGGAAACGGAGGCTCTAATCTGTACTACCCAAGAGCAAGCTCTAAGAACAAACTACATAAAATACAGAATAGACAACACAGCAGAAAGTGATAAGTGCAGAATCTGTGGACAAAACGGTGAAACCGTATGGCATATTACCAGCCAATGTACGCCACTAGCCCAGAAGAAATATAAAAGACGCCACGACAATATAGCCAAGCTTGTCCATTGGACACTTTGCAACAAGTATGAACTTGACAGAGCAAAAGAAGGGTACAACCACAAACCGGAAGGCATCGTTGAAAATAGAAATGCAAAGATCCTGTGGGATTTTATGATTCAGTACGACCATGAGATAGAGAATAGGAAGCCAGATGTAGTGTTAATTGAGAAAGAAAACAAACTATGCTGGATCATAGATATAGCATGCCCAGCTGACAACAAGGTATGCAATAAGGAAGAAAGAAAAGTCCATAGATATGGCAGGTTAGCTTGGGAGGTTAAGTAGTTGTGGTCGATGAAAATAATAGTCCTTGTGCCTTTAGCAGAAAAGATTAATGAAACCATTACAGTAATAATAATAGTTTCTTTTATTAGCCACAGGTGCATAGATGTGGTGGACATCACAAGTACAGACAACAATTTGTGCGGGAATTTACTTAAAATACGGGGAGAAATAAATGGAAAAGACGGTGAAATATAAGAAAAGTCTAGGAGTGACTGTGTGGTAAGTAGCTTGTTTACCAGCCACATGGTTCTGGGTTCAGTCCCACTGCATGGCACATTGGGCAAGTGTCTTCTACTATAGCTTCGGGTCGACCAAAGCCTTGTGAGTGGATTGGGTAGACGGAAACTGAAAGAAGCCCGTCGTATATATATATATATGTGTGTGTGTGTGTATGTGTTTGTTTGTGTCTGTGCTTGTCCCCCATCATCGCTTGACAACCGATGCTGGTGTGTTTACGTCCCCGTAACTTAGCAATTCGGCAACAGAGACCGATAGAATAAGTACTAGACTTACAAAGAATAAGACCCGGGAGTCGATTTGTTGTACTAAAAACGATGCTCTAACATGGCCGCAGTCAAATGACTGGAACAAGTAAAAGAATAAAAGAATAGCATATAAATTATGTGATAACAAGAATGATGCAGTCCTCCTGATACAGGAGAAATTCAAGCTAGTACCAATCAAGGAACTTCATAGATCCAGTATTCACCTCAGTCCCAAAGTCTCGAGCCCGCTTTTTTGCTTTCCAATCTACAAGCGCATAATTAGAACCGGGTCATTCACTCTAACCATTTTGCCTCATTTAAATCTTATCTCAAAAATCACCGGAGGGTAGCATTTTCCACTTTACCCTTACTTTCCTTCACAAGTGGGATTTTATAGAAAAACAAAATGGTCGATGAGGGCTTGATTGAAGATGAAGGTGTCTTTCCGCAATCTTTTCACTCTCGTCCATCAATATTAATAACTCGCTGAATTACCCGGCGTTGCCCGAGTTAATCACTCAGAGAATCAAGAGTAACATCGCAAAGCTCTTTGTCTAACTTATAGTAAATCTTTTCTAAAAAAAAAAAAACACGAAATTTAGGACTAAGAACACTTTGTGGACCTTTTTATTTTTCTTCTTTTAAGAATATATTTTTGTTTGATATCTAAATTTCAAACACATGCATGTTCAATTCTATAAGAATTTGTACGCAAATTCAAAACTTTTGAATCCCTTTTCAGTTTCTGTTTAAACGTAACCCTTACTAACTCAAAATTGTAATCCGAAATGCTAACACGAAAGCCTGGCGCTAAATGCTAACCCACAGCGGGAGCGAGTACGAGCGTGATATGAAAGAGGTGTGGAGAGAGAGAGGGGGAAGAGAGGGTATGGCGAGAAAGAGTATGATATGAAAGACATGTGTATGCAGAGAGAGAGAGTGGGGGGAGGGATAAAAAGAATGAATTTGGTTTAATCACAAATATAATTGTTATAGGATTAAGTTACTTCCATTCGTGTGCGTAACAGCATAAGTGTGTGCACACATGTTAATAGAGTAAGCCTTTGATCTGAATCATTCTTTTTTCTTATAGGCGACAGCATGTGACATGCGTTCATACATGCATACATACACTGCTTTCATTAGTTATCATGTCTGCTACGACTTGGCTTTGTAAATTGATTGAAAGCGTGCGCGTGTGTATCCCTGAATGACAGTTGTATTAACGTTTTCATCCCACTGCCACTCCATATTTGTCACTTATCAGTCACTCTCCTTATGCCACCTCATTCCCTTCACACTAGCACTCTTGCGTCATTCTTATTTTATCCAAAAATAGCCTATACTACCATTACAATTTTACAAGTTATAACATGATGATGCTGATGCCTATTGATGCAGTTAAGGATCACCCTTGCGAGAATTTTTCCAACTATGCACAACAATCGTATTCCTAAGAGATTATCACATACACTTTTCTTCCCTTTGTTTTTGTGCAAGTGTATTATAGTGTGCATACATTGTGCACACATTGTGCAAGTGCATTATCTTTGAACTGTTGAGGAACAGATCCAGTTTCTCAGATAAAACAGATCAATTTGCGCAGCTTACTTACAAGTTGTCTGCCACTATGCTTCTACGTATCTATGAGAATACTGTCTTGTCCAGAAGCTTTACTATTAGAAAGTTTTTTGACGGCAGTACTTATCTCTTCCAAAGAAGGGTCTTCCACTAGTTCTTCAATTATTAGGCCACTGGAGGATTTCGCTGATTACTTCAGGATCGGTTGTGGATTCTTGATTTAATAAAGAATTTCATCTTCACTACTTAAGAGTCTTGTTCCGTCGTTAGAGAGAATGGGTCCTGGGGCACCCTTTCTTGGACCAAATACATTCTTCAGATTGTCATACAGTGCTCTCAAGTTGTGAGAATTAGCAGACTGTTCCAATTCTTGGACTTTTTTTCATCTCACGCAGTTTTTCTGTGTAGTTTTTCTAAAGAAGATGTGTAGAGATCTGAGTGTTAATGAGTTTTGGTCTGAGATCTATGCTTTGTGTCTCTTGTGCTAAAGGAGTGGTTTAATTTTAGAATCGTTCTTGTCGAACCAGTCTTGGTGCTTGCATTTCACGAATCGTAGAGCTACTTCAGCAGATGATTTGATGCTGTCAGGAATATTGTACCACAGCACTTCAGGGTCGTTGCATCCTCTATTTCTGCAGATTTCAAATTTTCCACCAAGGCCAGTAAATTTTTCAGGAAATGTGCGACGAGGAAAGTGGGTAGCTTAGTAAATTACATCAACCCAGTAATTGACAAGTACTTTATTTTATCAGCCCCGAAAACATGAAAGACAACGTTAGCCTCGTTGTTATAAAGTTACAAAAATCTGGGATTTTTGTAACCTGTTATCAGGTCCATCGTAGGATTATGACTCAATTACATTTACTTTGACTGGAGAAACGTAAAATGAAAAGTTTTTGCTCAAGAACACAAAGCCCCACCCAACCCGGGAACTAACACCACGATCTTATAATAACGAGTACAACACTCTGTCCACTAAGCCGCGCGCCTTTCACTCGTATTCGTTCTACAGAAGCTGTTCAACTCCACAATTTAAGAATACTCAGAGAGAAAATGATTGAGTATCCTACGGTTTATATTGCTTTGCGTGCATCCGGGACAATCCTTTTTGATGGCACCAACATGATTGTAGAGTTTGTCTGGAACTCCCTGCGGAGCACAGCCAAGTTGAGGATTTCTGGAAGTTATTCATCGTAGTTCCCAGACTGAAAGGCGTCTAGAACAGACCAGTCAATTCGTCCTCGTCGAAGCCTGAAGTCGCTTCGAGGACATTGCCGCTGTTTCTTGCGACTCGTTCTCAAAATAATGGTAATATGAAACTACCACCGACTGCATTGTCCGACTGGCAGAGGACGAGGAGCACCTGATGGCACTGTAGGAGCTAGGTGCCAAACTGTGAACTTCAGTTCCATCAAAGAGACGAGCTGAATAATAATGATAATAATAATAATAAGTCAGCCACCTTCTATATATGGATGACCTAAAATTATATGCAAAAAACGACAAAGAGCTAGAAACACTACTACAGACAGTACACGGCTTTACCAAGGAAATAGAAATGAAATTCGGATTAGAAAAATGTGCCAAAGCAACCCTGAAAAGAGGAAAATTAGTTAAAAGTAGCAATATAACACTAGATAAAGCCAATGAAATAAGAGAACTAGACGAAAGCCAACCATATAAGTATTTAGGAGTCAATGAACTAGATAGGATACAACATACACAAATGAAAGAAAAAATAAAGAAAGAGTACTATAGACGAGTTAGATCAATACTAAAAACAGAGCTCAATGCTAAAAACAAGATAATGGGTATCAACACTTTAGCTGTCCCAGTTATAAGCTACAGCTACAACATCCTTAACTGGACACTAAACGAACTATGTAAAATAGACAGGAAAACAAGAAAAATAATGACAGGATATAGGATGCACCACCCAAAATCTGACATAGAAAGGCTATATATACAACGCACAGAAGGTGGCAGGGGTCTTATACAGCTAGAAAACTATTATAAAATAACCACCATAGGACTTCAAAAATACCTACTCCAGAAGCAAGGGAAACTAATACAAATAGCCACAAAACACGAGCAAAACAAAAAACTGTTTTCAGTATTTAAGGAAGCTGACAAATACAAACAAGAAATCAATCTACCTAACAAATACGAAGAAGAAGAAGAAGAAACAACAAAAGCTATAAAACAAATGAAATCCAAACTAAAACTAGAACAGCAACGGACCATGATAAAACGATGGCAAGAAAAGCCCCTACATGGTAAATACTGGGCTAAACTAAATGCGAAAGAAATAGACAGAGAAAAATCCCAGCAATGGCTGAGAAGCTCAGGACTCAAAGCAGAGACTGAAGGATTTTTAATTGCTGCACAAGACCAAAGCCTCCCCACCAGAAATTACCAAAAACACATAATGAAAAGAAATATAACAAGTAACTGTAGAATATGTGGAGATCGACAAGAAACAATAAATCATATTATCTCTGGCTGCCCAGTCCTGGCTAAGAAGGAATATATTCACAGACACGACAGAGCTGGGACCTATATACACTGGAAGCTATGCCAACATTATGGAATAACAACAGAAAAAAGATGGTATAAACACACGCCAGAAAAGGTCACAGAAAACGAGAAAGCAACCATACTCTGGGATATGCCAATACACACAGATAGAGAAATTAAGGCAAATAGACCAGATATAGTTGTCAAAGATCATGAAGAAAAAAAATGCTTTCTAATTGATGTATCAATACCAGCAGATGACAACGTTTCTCTAAAAGAAATGGAAAAACTTTCAAAATACAAAGACCTGGAAATAGAGATAACTCGAATGTGGAATCTAAAAACAGAAACAATTCCTATCATAGTAGGTGCCTTAGGTATAATAAAAAAATATTCAGACAAATACATAACAAAAATACCAGGACTTACAAATATATATAACATACAGAAAATTGCACTGCTGGGTACTGCACACATTCTACGCAAAACACTTTCAATACAGTAAACATAAGAGCACCACAGCAAACCACAGCACATACCCAAGGCGCACAGAGCTGCGCTCGGTAGTGAAGTGAAAGCACGTTATAAAAATAAAACTACTGAATAATAATAATAATAATAATAATAATAATAATAATAATAATAATAATAATAATAATAATAATACCGACAAGACTATAAAAGCTAATAAACCAGATATTATTATAAAAGATCAGACAAAGAAGACGTGTTTATTAATTGACATGAGTATTCCCTCTGATCATAATATAGCGGCGAAAGAATTTGACAAGATCAGTAAATATAAAGACTTGCTAATAGAAATTGAAAAAATGTGGCACCTCAAGGCGACTACCATACCAGTGATTGTAGGATCTCTAGGAATGATAAAAAAAAAAGGTACTGAAACCTATTTGAAAATGATACCAGGCTTACCATCCCTACAGGAAGTGCAAAAAATCGTGCTAACTGGAACGACTCATGTACTGAGAAGATCATTATCGCTGTGAAAACAACGTCCATTCATGAATTGTTTTTTCTTAAATACATGTTTTACCTGTGAATTTGCGTGTGTAAACTGGGAATGCATACAATGAGTTTCTCTGCCCTAGGTGTACGGAAAACACTCGGCGAGAAATGGAAGAAAATTTGAAGAAAGAAGAAAAAAAAAACAAAATAATAATAATAATAATAATAATAATGACGATACAAAGGATGTGGAATCTTAAAGCGAGAACTGTTCCTGTTGCTGTATGATAAAAAGGGATGTCAGAACATCTAGATAACGTCCCAGGAGAACCATGTCCCAGAGAAATCCAAAAGATTGTGTTGATCAGTAATGCCCGCATCCTTAGAAAAACCCTATCAATTTAAATGTGTGTGTTGTATTACATGAAGATATCTCTCTGCTCCTCCTAGCTCTTCCCCTCCCCAAGCTTTCAGCCATGGTGTAACATTCTCTTATCCTTCACTCACCCCAGGATGCTGGGTATGTCTCGAAAAGTGACTGTAACAAACATGCAGATTAAAAGTAAATAACAATAATGATAATAATAATTATTATAACTGGCAAGTGCGGGTAAAATGTATTCCTGTAGTTTTAGGTGCATCAAGAACAATCTCTAAAAATTTGAACAGAAGGATAGAGAACATAGGCATGAAACCTAGTTTAGTACAGCTCCAGGAAAACAGTGTTATTAGGGACAGCTAGTATACTTAGTATCTTTGCATCTAAGATTACATGTTGTGGCCCGATGTTTGGAATTTTTCTTTTCCAACAGTCTAATCTGTTGTGCGTATATGAAACACTACCAACAACAATATACGTGACAATGAGCTGGAAAAGAGTGGAAAAATACGAGTTACTAAAAGATTAAATTGCAAGAAAGTAGGCAATGAAGGTAATAACCAGGAGTTGCAGGGTCACTTGGAGTTCTAACAACTAAGTTTGAGAAATATGTCGGAGAAATTGGAATTGACCTGAAGGTAGAACACGCTCAAAAACTGTTCTGCTGGGAACAGCTAGGATCTTGAGATTGCTACCTTCCACAATACTTAACGTTTAAGTACCTAATCCTGTAATTCAGGGAAAGAAACTCTGAGAGACTGTGTGAGACCTTTGACAATAGGTTGCTGTCTTCTCTTACAGAATTAACAGGAGTAAGTGAGATTAAGAACTCTGAAAAGTAAAATTTAATAACAACAACAATCATCATCATCATTATCATCATCATCATCATCATCATCATCATCATCATCATCATCATCATCATCATCATCATCATCATCATCACCATCATCATCATCATTTAATGCCCATTTTCCATGTTGGCATGGGTTGGACGATTTGACTGAAAACTGGTAGCTGTGGAGCTGCACCAGGTTTCATTCTGATTTGGCATGGTTTGTACAGCTTGATGCCCTTCCTAACGTCAACCACTCTAAGAGTAATAATGATAAATAAACAAATAAATTAAAACAAAGGGAACAATTTATTAAAATTTTTTTTTTTAGTCTTAGATTTCTTTTTAAGTTAAGAATAATGAGAAATCATTCAATATATTATTTAAAAGTTATTCATTAGGCAGTATATTATTCAAATTGCTAAACATTGAAATTTCATCTTCATAAATATTTAACGTTTAAGTGCGGAGACCCCCTTCGGTCACGAATGACCATGGGATTGCACCTACAAAGTTACCCTCCAAGGCACAAGTCCGGGCAAGGTTGTTTGTGGAAGACCAGTAGTCGCCCATGCATACCAGCCACCGATGTTATCCAAGGGAAAGGCAAAGAAAGGCCGATACAGCTTGGCACCTGTGATGTCACAACTCATTTCTATAGCTAAGTAAACTGGAGAAACGTGAAATAAAGTGTCTTGCGCAAGAACGCAACACGCAGCCCGGTCCAGGATTCGAATTCACAACCTCACGGTCGTAAGATTGACGTTCTAACCACTAAGCCATGCGCCTCCACATAAGTACCAAATCTTGTAATTCATGGAAAGAGACTCTGAGAGACCATGTGAGGTCTTTGGCAACAGGTTGCTGTCTTCTCTTACAGAGATAACCAGAACAAATGAGATTGAGAGCTCTGAGAAATAAAATATAAGGAGACGACGATGATGTAAATAGATCTGACAGGAATTGGACAGGTTTCCGCAGCTCCGCCCACGTAACCGATGACAAGTGCTAGCCTCTTAGAGGGCACCTTTGCCAAAATTTCAATTCTGTTTTGCACGCTACTGATATTAGGGGTTGCGATCTATGCCTTCACTCGAGCATAGAACGGGGATCGTCTCTTTGAGCTGGGAAATGAATGGGATGCCTGGTGTGTGTCTTGTTGTTGCTACCCCCTCCTAAAAATGGGGAGTAGGCCTGGGTAACACGGAGGAGATGGAACAGGGAAAACTGATGAAGGGAAATATTCTTTATGTTACATGTCTCGTTTCTCTGTTTTTTCGTTGTTCGAAAAAA
>NC_142939.1:41110228-41117728 GCF_046866305.1 Octopus bimaculoides
AAATAACGGATAGGAACTTCGAAGGAAGCTGAACTTAATTTCACTGCATTCCACATCGTCGCCATGATTGTTGCTCTAATCTGTAGTGATGGTGTTGGTGGTGGTGGTGGTGGGGTTTGCAATAGTGGTAGAGTGGTGATTGTGAGGGTGACATTGGAGGTGTGAGTGTTTTAGTGGTGATGGTGGTGTTGGTGGTGGTAGTGGTGTTGGTGATAGTGTTGGTAGTGGTGTTGGTGGTGGTAGTGGTGGTGGTGGTGGTAGTGTTAGTGGTAGTGTTGATTCTGATGGTGTGGTGATGGTGGAGATGATAGTGGAGGTAGTGGTGGTGGTGGTGGAAGTGTTTGTGTGATGGTGGTAATGGTGGGGATGCACATGGTAGTTGCGGTTGTGGTGGTGATTTATGGTGGTGGTAGTGGTGGTGTGGTGGTGATGGTGATGATGATGGCGGTGGTGGTGATGGTAGTAGCGGTGATGATGCTGGTGGTAGCAGCGGTGATGAGGTTGGTGGTAGGGGTTTTGGTGGTGTTTGAGGTGGTGGTGATGTTTGAGGTGGTGGTGGTGGTGGTGTTTGAGGTGGTGGTGGTGTTTGAGGTGGTGGTGGTGTTTGAGGTGGTGGTGGTGTTTGAGTTGGTGGTGTTGATGATGGTGATGGTGGTAGTGGTAGTGGTGTTCTTTTTCTCTTGTAAATCTTTCTCTTGTAAATTGTTTTTTTAAGTTAACACCAAACAAGATGAGAACAAATATCCGTCAAATGTAAATAATGTAAATAATGTAAGTAATGTACATAATTCCTCATCGCTTAAATATCGAACTGTAATATCTATTGCACAATAATCTTTTATCCTTCTCGTTTCACTCATTAGACTGCGGCCATGCTGGGGTGTCGCTTTGAAGAAGTTTTACTTAAATGAATCAATCCCAGTACTTAATTGTGTTTTAAAGTCTGTTACTGGTTCCATCGTTTTTTGTTATTTTATTTATTTATTTATTTATTTATTTTGCTGAACCGGCAAAGTTTTGCCGAACCGCAAAACAAACCAACACCGGTTGTCAAGCAGTGAATGGAGACAAATACAAAAGCTTACAACTATATACGGTTTCCGTCTCCCAAATCCATTCATAAGGTTTTTGTCGGCCCGAGGTTATAGTAGAAGATGTTTGTCGAAGGTGCCACGCTGTGGGACCGAACGTGCAACCTTGTGGCTTGGAAGCAAACATCTTACCATATGGCCACGCCTTTTATTAATAATCCTCATAAGATACAGTGCCGAGTGTTTCGTGCATTGGCACTTCGACCCTTGAGTCACTCTGTAACTTATACCGATTATCAGTAGAAAACAAAACATTTGCACGTCGACGTTGTCGATATACAAACCTGGCAAGTTTAGCTTTCTCTGTGGACAGAAAACAATGACTGACAAGCTTTATCGATTTTTCGAGCCTTAGTGGTTCTTGTTTTGATTTCTGTTTTCCTGTTTGCATCACCAAACTTATAATATTATCATGTATATTATAGTTAGCGTGCCGGATAAAATGTTTAGTAGCATTCTGTCCGTCTTAATGGTCTATGTTTAAATTCCGCCGAAGTTGACATTGTCTTTCATCCTTTCGGGGTCGATAAAATAAGGACCAGTTAAGCGCTGGGATCGATGCTCCCCACTGAAATTCGGCCCATGTGCATATAATAGAAAGAATTATTAAGAATATCAGGATGTGTTCTTGAATTACGAACTGGGAGTCCGAAATTGTAAGACATAATATTATTAATGAAACATAAAGCAGCGAGAGAGCAGAATCGTTAGCCCGCCGGACAAAATGTTTCGTGGCTTTTCGTCCGTCTTTACGTTCTGAGTTCAAATTCTACCCAGGTCGTCTTTACTTTTTATCCTTTCGGAGTCGATAAAATAAGTTCCAGTTGCGTACTGGGGTCGATCAAATCGACTTACTCACTCCCCCAAAGTTGCTGGCCTTGTGCCAAAATTTGAAATCAATATCAATGAAACATGTTATTGTGTTGGGTTTTTAACAGCCTTAACTATGGAGTGACGTCGAAGACATAAAAGAAATAACGTAATGACACAAGTTCTAGAGTTACGCTTTAAACAACACTAACTATGGAACGAAATAAACATCTAAATCTTTAGCATAATGGAATAATGGAATAATATAAAGTAGATGTATAAATGTATGTGTGACTATAGAAATACGAACGATTATAGAACTCGGAATTTATGTGAGTTTCGCGTGGGATTGTTATCGCGAAAACATTGGCTACTTTTAATCCACAAATACTTCAGCTTCATTAGTTGATGCGTAGAAAGTTAAAGTACGATAAATATCTAAATATTTGTATACACACACATACACACACGCATGCGCACATACGCACACACACACATTCTACAAGCATCTGCAATATAGCCAGCCAGTTATGTGACAAATACCATACCATCGAGTTTGATTTGAGCCAACGGGAAAGTGCTTGGATTCAAAGTGAAACCCTGAGCCAATGAGGGTTCCTCTTCGTAGTCGCTCGACCTGTTACAACTAATAACGAAATTCGCCCTGAAATCTTAAGAAAAGAAAAGGTGTTTTGGATAACCTTCGACCATTCTCCTAAAACGACTGACCTTTCGTGGCTGGGATTGCTTCCATCAGAAGACTGTACACTCATCGTTGGCCTCGAGCTCAAGCGACAACAACGGCAACAATAACCACTTGGTCATAATCAAACTGTTTCCTTCACTCGGCTTTTTCTACTTCCCCATCATCTTCTCATCTCTTCTACCCAACCCCATTTCATGCGCCCTTTTTTTTTCCCACTTACATCACATGGCGTAAGTTATAGTCAAAACTGTCAGTCCGATCCTTCCTACCCATATTTGCACCTTCTGAAACTCGCTACAAGTATATATTTACCTTGAGGTGAACAGCCTTGAAACGCTCAGAATGAAAGTCCACAATGTAGAATAATCAGCCAGTCTAGGGTGGCCAATAAAGAGCTGAGACAATGCTTCTCGTCTTCTGTCTAAATCAGGGGTTCTCAACCATTTTTTTCCTGTGGACCCCTTTGATTCCTATTTAATTGGATGGACCCCCCCCCCCCCCCAACCATAGCCATTCGATGTTTTGAAAATCCTATTATTATATTTCTATAATTAAATATTATCAGGACTTGTATAAGAATTATTAAGATATTTTGTGTATCGTGGACTTTACTGGTCTGTAGTACATTTTTTTTTATTGCTCCCTCAAACATCACTGTAGTCCCCTAATTTACTATACTGTATTCGTGGACTCCCACAAATTTTATATGGTCCTACAGGGTCCATATGAACCTCCGGTTGATAAGCCCCGGTCTAAAGAATAGTTTCAGATTTCGATACAAGGCCAGCAATTTGAGGTTCCGAGGTAAGTCGATTACATCAACCCCAGTATTCAACTGGTACCTATTTTACCGACCCCGAAAGGATGAAAGGTAAAGTTGCCCCACCAGAATTTAAACTCAGAACGTAAAGGCTGGCGAAATGCTGCTAGGTATTTGGCTTGGCATGATAACGATCTTCTGCCAGCTCGCCACGCCTTGCCTTCTGTCTGAATAATAAATAGGCTGCACACTCTTGCTTACACACACACACACACACACACACACACACACACACACACACACACATAAGTATGTATATATACAAACACACATATATACACACACGAATATACATATATACATGTGTATATATATATATATGCATACACATGTATATATATATATATACATGTATATATGTATATACATATATATACACGTTTATATATATGTATATATATATGTGTATATATGTGTATACATACACACACACGCATATATATATCTATATATATATCTATATATATCATAAATATAAGGGATTAGCAATTGAGTTGCTTCTCCAACATACTGAAAATTCAGAAACAGCAGTCAAAGAACTACTAATTCTAAACTACAAATTTTTCTCTAAAACGGATGGCGATATTTATGGCACACATAGAACAAAAAACCGGAGGGAAAAGCACAAACAAAACAAGCCTTTAGTTAATTGGGTACGAATCGTTTCATGGTTAAGCGAACGAAAACTTCACTATTCCAATCTTCAGCCCAAATATTCTGATAAATTTGAAAGTGTCTCTAAAAAAAAAATTCACGGTAATCCCCGGCCACGCGACACCAAAAATCAACGATAAGAAAGGCACTTACGAATTCATCGGCCAGCGAGTTCAGGCACCCCACCCCAAAGAAATCCATTCCATGTGCACCACAAATAGTCCCGTATGAAAAAAGTTCCGTGTGGAGGGATTACGGTTTAACTATCTAACTTAGAGATATCAAATATATAATATACAAGAAATGAGGGCAGGGAATCGTCAATTAATAATAGAATTAACAATTAACAATTTTGCCAAGTAGCTCAGTATGAAATAAACCTTAATCGGTAAGAACATTTATCATCATAAATATAAGGGATTAGCAATTGAGTTGCTTCTCCAACATACTGAAAATTCAGAAACAGCAGTCAAAGAACTACTAATTCTAAACTACAAATTTTTCTCTAAAACGGATGGCGATATTTATAGCACACATAGAACAAAAAACCGGAGGGAAAAGCACAAACAAAACAAGCCTTTAGTTAATTGGGTACGAATCGTTTCATGGTTAAGCGAACGAAAACTTCACTATTCCAATCTTCAGCCCAAATATTCTGATAAATTTGAAAGTGTCTCTAAAAAAAAAATTCACGGTAATCCCCGGCCACGCGACACCAAAAATCAACGATAAGAAAGGCACTTACGAATTCATCGGCCAGCGAGTTCAGGCACCCCACCCCAAAGAAATCCATTCCATGTGCACCACAAATAGTCCCGTATGAAAAAAGTTCCGTGTGGAGGGATTACGGTTTAACTATCTAACTTAGAGATATCAAATATATAATATACAAGAAATGAGGGCAGGGAATCGTCAATTAATAATAGAATTAACAATTAACAATTTTGCCAAGTAGCTCAGTATGAAATAAACCTTAATCGGTAAGAACATTTATCATCATAAATATAAGGGATTAGCAATTGAGTTGCTTCTCCAACATACTGAAAATTCAGAAACAGCAGTCAAAGAACTACTAATTCTAAACTACAAATTTTTCTCTAAAACGGATGGCGATATTTATGGCACACATAGAACAAAAAACCGGAGGGAAAAGCACAAACAAAACAAGCCTTTAGTTAATTGGGTACGAATCGTTTCATGGTTAAGCGAACGAAAACTTCACTATTCCAATCTTCAGCCCAAATATTCTGATAAATTTGAAAGTGTCTCTAAAAAAAAAATTCACGGTAATCCCCGGCCACGCGACACCAAAAATCAACGATAAGAAAGGCACTTACGAATTCATCGGTCAGCGAGTTCAGGCACCCCACCCCAAAGAAATCCATTCCATGTGCACCACAAATAGTCCCGTATGAAAAAAGTTCCGTGTGGAGGGATTACGGTTTAACTATCTAACTTAGAGATATCAAATATATAATATACAAGAAATGAGGGCAGGGAATCGTCAATTAATAATAGAATTAACAATTAACAATTTTGCCAAGTAGCTCAGTATGAAATAAACCTTAATCGGTAAGAACATTTATCATCATAAATATAAGGGATTAGCAATTGAGTTGCTTCTCCAACATACTGAAAATTCAGAAACAGCAGTCAAAGAACTACTAATTCTAAACTACAAATTTTTCTCTAAAACGGATGGCGATATTTATGGCACACATAGAACAAAAAACCGGAGGGAAAAGCACAAACAAAACAAGCCTTTAGTTAATTGGGTACGAATCGTTTCATGGTTAAGCGAACGAAAACTTCACTATTCCAATCTTCAGCCCAAATATTCTGATAAATTTGAAAGTGTCTCTAAAAAAAAAAAAATTCACGGTAATCCCCGGCCACGCGACACCAAAAATCAACGATAAGAAAGGCACTTACGAATTCATCGGCCAGCGAGTTCAGGCACCCCACCCCAAAGAAATCCATTCCATGTGCACCACAAATAGTCCCGTATGAAAAAAGTTCCGTGTGGAGGGATTACGGTTTAACTATCTAACTTAGAGATATCAAATATATAATATACAAGAAATGAGGGCAGGGAATCGTCAATTAATAATAGAATTAACAATTAACAATTTTGCCAAGTAGCTCAGTATGAAATAAACCTTAATCGGTAAGAACATTTATCATCATAAATATAAGGGATTAGCAATTGAGTTGCTTCTCCAACATACTGAAAATTCAGAAACAGCAGTCAAAGAACTACTAATTCTAAACTACAAATTTTTCTCTAAAACGGATGGCGATATTTATGGCACACATAGAACAAAAAACCGGAGGGAAAAGCACAAACAAAACAAGCCTTTAGTTAATTGGGTACGAATCGTTTCATGGTTAAGCGAATGAAAACTTCACTATTCCAATCTTCAGCCCAAATATTCTGATAAATTTGAAAGTGTCTCTAAAAAAAAAAATAATTCACGGTAATCCCCGGCCACGCGACACCAAAAATCAACGATAAGAAAGGCACTTACGAATTCATCGGCCAGCGAGTTCAGGCACCCCACCCCAAAGAAATCCATTCCATGTGCACCACAAATAGTCCCGTATGAAAAAAGTTCCGTGTGGAGGGATTACGGTTTAACTATCTAACTTAGAGATATCAAATATATAATATACAAGAAATGAGGGCAGGGAATCGTCAATTAATAATAGAATTAACAATTAACAATTTTGCCAAGTAGCTCAGTATGAAATAAACCTTAATCGGTAAGAACATTTATCATCATAAATATAAGGGATTAGCAATTGAGTTGCTTCTCCAACATACTGAAAATTCAGAAACAGCAGTCAAAGAACTACTAATTCTAAACTACAAATTTTTCTCTAAAACGGATGGCGATATTTATGGCACACATAGAACAAAAAACCGGAGGGAAAAGCACAAACAAAACAAGCCTTTAGTTAATTGGGTACGAATCGTTTCATGGTTAAGCGAACGAAAACTTCACTATTCCAATCTTCAGCCCAAATATTCTGATAAATTTGAAAGTGTCTCTAAAAAAAAAAAAATTCACGGTAATCCCCGGCCACGCGACACCAAAAATCAACGATAAGAAAGGCACTTACGAATTCATCGGCCAGCGAGTTCAGGCACCCCACCCCAAAGAAATCCATTCCATGTGCACCACAAATAGTCCCGTATGAAAAAAGTTCCGTGTGGAGGGATTACGGTTTAACTATCTAACTTAGAGATATCAAATATATAATATACAAGAAATGAGGGCAGGGAATCGTCAATTAATAATAGAATTAACAATTAACAATTTTGCCAAGTAGCTCAGTATGAAATAAACCTTAATCGGTAAGAACATTTATCATCATAAATATAAGGGATTAGCAATTGAGTTGCTTCTCCAACATAC
>NC_142939.1:41122728-41127728 GCF_046866305.1 Octopus bimaculoides
TTAGAGGCTGTCCTTAGGGCGGTTGGTTTCGGTCCAGTCTTCCGCGGTTGGATCGCTGCTTTATACAGCGGCGTCCTCTCAGTAGTTCTTGTAAATGGTCATCTATCTAGACCATTTAACATCACGCGTTCGGTCCGCCAAGGATGCTCCCTCTCATCACTTCTGTATGTATCGACTCTAGAGCCACTACTGCAGAAGCTGGAGACGCTGGTGGGCATCCCGCGAGAACTGGGATGCGGGAGGAGCGTGTCTGCATATGCGGACGATGTCACCGTCATAGCGTCAAGCCACAGACATATTGATCTGGTCGGCGAGACATTAAAAGAATACGAATTGGTAACGGAAGCAAAATTTAACCCAGAAAAGACAGTGGGCTTGCGGCTCGGCACCTGGAGAAGCAAGCCCATGCCGTCCAACAGCGTCTCCATCGTGGGATACTGGACCGACGGACCGGTTAAATGGCTCGGGGTCTGGTTCAGTCCAGACCTTCAAATGGAGAAGAATTGGGACGAGATAATGAGGGCCGAGAAGAAGTTATCTCTAAAAGGTCGGGCTGAGGTGGCGAATGCGTAGATTGCATCCGTCATCTACTACCGTCTGACCGTCGTGCCTCGTCCATCAAGAAACTGGGGTGCATACGTTTCCGCTTTTTGTGGAAGGGAAACGTTCCGATGGTCAGACGATCTATTTGCTGCTAACATCTGCTAAATGAAGGGCTGGGTATGCCGTAGTTGATGATGTGCAGACATGCGCTGAGACTGCCACATCTATAGCGTTTCATAGATGACGGCTGTGGTCGCCGTTTGTGAGACGCACTCTCTTCCTGCAGCTCGTCTTATTGACCGAATTGCAATCATGGATCAGACAGAGACCGAGGCTGGGTGAATGGCACCACGAGTGTCGCCATGCTCTCGAGTAATTCTGCTATCTGGTTTCAAACTTGCGTGATTTCAATTTTACCAAGGCGTTTTGTAGAGGATTAGTGGAGGAGGGGTGCGACGACGTTCTTGAGGAGACTCTGGGCGTCGACAGGGAATACCTGATTCGCCTCTTCAGGACCACTTTCAAGCCAGGGCCTATGGACAATTTCTAGAGATCCCTGGCCTAGCCTGACAGTACAATCGGGGATCATTGCCCGTTCGAGATAAGGTCCACAGACACGGATCAAGAAACACTGAACCGACCTGCTCGAGGTGAGATTAGAACCACGAAACCGTTGTGCACGCACTCGCGCAATGTCCAAACATTTCAGACCTGTGGGCCTATGTCGAACGGCTGCCGTCACGTATAGGACGAGTTCAGTTGTCAACCGATTCTATTGTAAATATTAACCCGCCACCTTGCTTTAACCGGGAAGGCAAAGCAGTTTTCATTGTACTGGTGGCTGTGGCAAAAGAATGTGTGTGGTGGACTCGTTTAAAAGGCTTAGAGACAAATACTTTCCTCTCTGGTGAATCTCTCATCAACTTTTTCAAGTATTTCTTGAAAAGGAAGGTGAGAGTAGAGAGGGAAGTTTTGTCGAATGAAAATTTCAATAAAAGGTGGGTGAATATGGTACGCATGATGGTACGCATGAATGATGGACCCACGTTGAACATGAACTTATAGAACTAAAAGGGAAAGGGCGCTTCGCTCTAATGGATTTTTTACCAGGTTACCGTGGTATTTTTTCGTAGAGTTTTCTTTCCTCGGATAACCTTAGTCAGTACTTTCTCTCCTTTTGAGAATTTCTGTTGTTAAGACATTACCTTGTTATCTCTTTGTGTACACGTCCCAAAACGTTTTCGATCCCTATTGATCGGTTTTGAAAAGAAAAGTTCTACATTGTATTGTCCCCTGTGTTCGACCCTGTGTAACTTAATAAGAAAATCTATCTATCTGTCTGTCTGTCTGTCTTTCTATCTATCTATTTATCTATCTATCTATCTATCTATCTATCTATCTATCTATGTATCTATCCATCTGTCTATCTATCTATCTATATATATATATATATATATATATATATATATATATATATATGTCTGTCTGTCTGTCTTTCTGTCTGTCTATCTATCTATCTATCTATCTATCTATCTATCTATCTATCTGTCTGTCTGTTTGTCTGTTTGTCTGTCTGTCTGTCTATCTATCTATCTTTTTGTCTGTCTATCTATTTATCCATCTGTCTAACTATATAACTATCTATAGACGTAGTGGTGATGAGGGTGATGAGGGTGACGACGGTAGTAGTAGTAGTAGTAGTAGTAGTAGTAGTAGTAGTAGTAGTAGTAGTAATGGTGGTGGTGGTGGTGGTGGTGACATGGTTGCCAACCGTTTTCTACCCAACACGCTACTCTGTGGTTGGTGGTGTTATTCCTTTGTGCAGAGAGTACGTAAGAGTCGTCACGCAGACACCTTAATTCAAATCAATCTGCTACAGGCATGGTTTTGTGGTTTGCAAGTTCGCTCCACTGTCGTTGTTCTGCGTTCGATCCCACTGCACGATAACATAAGGAAAAAAAAAATATTGCATAGCCTCATGTTGTCCAATGCTATGCAAATGGAATTTAAGCCCGTTTGATGTGGGGAGTGGACGGAGGTTTTGGTGTGTGTGTGTGTGTATAAAAGAGAGAGAGAGAGAGAGAGAGAGAGAGGGAGAGAGATAAAGAGAGGGAGAGAGAGAAAGAGAGGGAAATAGAGAAAAAGAGGGAGAGAGAGAAAGAGAGTGTGTGAAGAGAGAGAGAGGAGAGAGATAGAGAGTGTGTGAAGAGAGAGAGGGAGAGAAGGAGAGAGAGAGAGACAGACCGACAGAGAGAGACAGACAGACAGACAGTCCTACAGAGAGAGAGAGATGTGGCAGCAAAAGTCTGGGAAAAATTAACAAGAGAAATCAGAAAAAAGCAAACACCACTATGTTTATTAACCACCATTTTGTTTGCAATATTTTGCGTTAAAAAGCCCTTAATCAAAAGAGAAAGTGTCGGTTGGTGTCAAGACGATCTTTGGACAAATAACAAAGGAACGGAGATTGTTATAAGGCCTCCCCACTTCGACCTTCGTATAGTTCGCGTCTATTAATAGACGGATTGTACAGTTTGCGTCTGTTGGTACTGGATGGGTTCATATTTTCTCTGAGTTTCTGATGATTGTAGCTGAAGCATTGTGACAATAACGACTAAAAGAAGAACAATTATCCGAATGTGTTAGGCTTATTCTATCAATAAAGATAGCCTCTTTCATCTTCAAAGTTCCAGTGATGATAACTTTCTAAAAGACTTTTAACTCGATCTCACAGTACTATAAAAACTAAAGTATATTATTCTAACGTGGACTACGAAGAAATAGGCTTTCATAAGGACGCAAAACATGATGTGAACTCAAGGAGAGATTTCTAGGCACTTTCCACCATCTTTGTTATTGTTACTCAATACAAGTTTGGGTTTGTTGGATGCAGTTATTGTGCGGAGCAACAAACCATGTCAGTCGCTATATCCTTGAAAATTGGACATTTTAGTAGAAGATGAAGGGAACTCAACCACATTAATGTTATTAGCAGAAACAAACAACATGGAATTGGCGATCTAACAAACAACATGGAATTGGCGATCTAACAAACATAATGACGGCAAATGAGATTCCTGATGTGGTGTGATACAGTGGAACACACCGCAGTCAATTAAAAATGTTACACTGGAGCTCATTTCATTACGTTAAACATTTCGATTATGTCTCAGCTTTCGTTCCATAGTTTTAAGGCGTAAAGATCAAACACACGTTCTAAGAAGCAAAATAATCGTTTATAATATAGGCACAAGGCCTGAAATTTGGGGGAGGAGGCTAGTCGATTACATCGACCCAGTATTTCACTGGTACTCAATTTATCGACCCCGAAAAGATGAAAGACAAAGTCGACCCCGGCGGAATTTGAACTCAGAACGTAGCGACAGGCGGGATACCGCAAGCATTTTGTCTAACGTGCTAACGTTTCTGCCAGCTCGCCGCCTTTTTAAGAAGCAAAATAATACTAAACAGCAGAACCCGTGGAAGATTTACGGTCCAGCTTTTGTGGAAAAACGTCAGACATAAACATCTCCCTACTCAGTAATAATCCTTACTGCTATAAGCTCAAGGCCTGAAATTTGAGGGGAAGGGGATAGTCGATTACATCGACCCAGTGTTTCAGTGGTACTTAATTTATCGACCCGAAAGGATGAAAGGCAAAGTCGACTTCGGCACAATTTAAACTCAGCTCGTCAAGGCAGATGAAATACCACAAGCATTTCGCCCGGCCTTCTAACAATTCCGTCAGCTCACCGCCTTATGCCTACTCAGTAATCACAACCCGTCATTTCCTTTATAATTCTTTGATTAATTTCTAAGAAATCTTGTCTGTTCTCTTCCATCTTGTTTTCTCTTTTTGCCAATTTTCTCATTCTAGCTTCAGCAAAATATTCTTTCTTATCGTCGTCCTTTATATTTTGCCTTCTTTCTTAATTAAGAATTCTCATTCTTTCCCTGATAACTTCAGCTTCGTCGTTCGTCACACAGCATTTTCTACCACCATTTCTTATATTAACTTCATTCCTTTCCTTCTGAGTTCAGGCTTCACCTCTTTCCTGATTCTCCCCTCTTTATTCCTAATCTTTGTTCCTTCTCTTTGTCTTTTCCCCCTCCAATCTTTCCTGTATCTTTCTCTTCTCTCAATTCAACTCACCCTATCGTGCCCTGTGATTATCGTCCGCTGTAACACATCAAACTCCGTCTCGGTAATAAAATAACTTATATGGCTGGTTAGATCTGCATACAGATTATACTGTTGCACAGCTTTTACGAAGAAAATTAGAAACGCAGTTATTGATATGATACCGACTTGGAAAAACCTGTGTCTAGGATATACCGTTACACACGTCTTTTTTATTTTCTTTCTTTTTGGGGTCGGTGTGGGGAGGAATATAGGGATACAGTTATTAAAGTAAAACATTGGGTTCAAAACCTCTTTTTGATAGAAAAACTCGAAT
>NC_142939.1:41130228-41135228 GCF_046866305.1 Octopus bimaculoides
GTCATCATCGTTGTCATCATCGTCATCACCATCATCATCGTCATCATCATCATCATCATCATCATCATCATCATCATAATCATCATCATCATCATAATCATCATCATCGCCATCATCATTGGTAATCCTTTCTGCTCTGGGAACAAGGCCTGAATTTTTTTTTAGGAGGGAGCTGGGTTGATCGAAGACATCGACCCAATACTTGACTGGTATCCATTTTTCGATTCCGAAAGGATGAATTGCAAGTCAACCTCAGATCACAAAACCAGACACAAGGTCTGAAATTTTAGGGGCAGTGACTTAATCGGTGACATTGACCCTAGCATGCAAGTGGTATTTATTTATCGAACTCCTTCACTCGAAAGGATGACAGCTAAGTCGACCTCCACGGAATTTGAGTCACAAAAAATGCTGTGTGTTAACGATTCTGCCAGCTCGCTGCCTTCACGATGATGATGATGATGATGATGATGATGATGATGATGATGATGATGATGATGGGGTGATGATGATGATGATGATAATGATGATGATGATGATGATGATGATGATGATGGTGATGATGGTGATAACGACGACGACGATGACGATGATGACGATAACAATAACGATGATGATGATGATGATAACAACGATGATGATGACGATGATGATGTTGATTACGACGATGATGATGATGATGAGGATCGTTTCTATTATAAGCACAAGACCTGAAATTTGAGGGGAGAGAGCTAGTTGGTGATATCGACCCCAGTGTTTGACTGGTACTTATTTCATCGACCCCGAAAAAGATGAAAGGCGAAGAAAACTACGGTGAAGACGAACGAAATGCTGCTAAGTATTTTGTCCGGCATGCTAATGATTCTGCTCACTCGCCACGTTAATAATAATAATAATAATAATAATAATAATAATAATAATAATAATAATAATAATAATAATAATACTTTCTATTATAGGCACAAGGTCTGAAAATTGGAGGCTCAATGGTCCAGTGGTTAGGGCTGCGGACTCATGGTCGTAAGATCACGCTTTCGATTCCAAGACTGAGCATTGTGTGTGTTTATTGAATAGAAGCACCTAAAGCTCTACGACGCTCCGGCAGGGGCTGGGGGGTGGCGAGCCCTGCTGTACTCTTTCACCACAACTTTCTCTCACTCTTCCTGTTTCTTTTGTACCTGGATATCAAAGAGGCCAGCCTTGTCACACTCTGTGTCACGCTGAACCTCTCCGAGAACTACGTTAAGAGTACACGTGTCTGTGGAGTACTCAGCCACATGCACGTTAATTTCACGAGCAGGCTGTTCCGCTGATCGGATCAACTGGAACCCTCGTCGTCGTAACCGACGGAGTGCCGCGATTTACATATAAATTAACAGCGACCAGCCTGCACTTGTTGGGTCAGACTTTCTGCTTGGCCGGCTACAGTGGGAAACTGATAACGAAAATATTTCAGCATTTCTAAGTTTTTCCGCTGCTTGTTTGTCCTTTATATATTTTACCTGTTTCAGTCATTGGGCAACGGCCATGCTGGAGCACAGCCTGAAGGATTTAGTCGAATAAATCGATCCCAGTATATATTTCTTTGTAAATCTGTTATTCTATCGATGTCTTTTGTCGAACTGCTAATAACGGCGATGTAAGCACCCCATCACCGGTTGTCAAGTGACTGAGGCTCGACAAACATAAGCCCAAAGGCACACATCTTGTGTGTGTGTGTGTGTGTGTGTGTGTGTGTGTGTGTGTGTGTGTGTGTGTGTGCGTGTATGCCTTATACGACAAGTTTTACGCAGTTTCTATGTACCAACTTCATTTATAAGGCATCGGTCGGCCCGAGGTTTTAAGAGAAAGCACTTGCACAGGGTGGCGAGCAGTAGGACTGAACCCGAGACCTTGAGGCTGCAAAGCGAGTTTTTTAACCACACAGCTATGCCTGCGCTTATTATTATTTTTTGCTTCAAGGGCGACGAGCTGGCGGAATCGTTAGCACGCCGGACGAAATGCTTAGCGGTATTTTGACTGTCTTTATGTTCTGAGTTCAAATTCCGCCGTGGTCCACTTTGCCTTTCATCCTTCTGGTGTCGAGGAAATAGGTACCAGTTGAACACTGGGGTCGATGTAATTGACTAGTCCCCCACTCCCAAGAATTCCAGGTCTTGTGCCTATAGTAGAAAAGACTCTTTTTGCTTCAAGAGCGGCGTACTGGCAGAATCGTTAGCACGCTGGACGAAACGCTTGGCAGTATTTCGCCCATCACTACGTTCTGAGTTCAAATTCTGTCGAGGTCCACTTTGCCTTTCATCCCTTCGGTGACGATAAATTAACTACCAGTCAAATACTGGAATCGACTATCCCCCTCCCCACATATTCCAAGTCTTGTACCTGGAGTAGAAAGGATTATTGTTTTTGCTTCAAGTGTTTTTGTCATTTTTTCCTGCAAAGTTACTAGTTTTGTTTTATTTGTGAAAATCCTCTTTTTGTGGTGTTTGAGTTCGAAGTCCGTAAAACTTAGTGAAACGCTTTGTGTTAGTTTGTTAAGACTGTTGTGGTCAGACAGCGTTTAAACGTGTAGTGTGAAATATTTCTTGGTCGAGATTAGATCAATTGACAAGCCCTCTAACCGTAACCATCACGTCTTCTCCACCATATTATATTTGATATGGAAGGCGGCGAGCTGGCAGAAACGTTAGCACGCCGGGCGAAATGCTTAGCGGTATTTCGTCTGCCGTTACGTTCTGAGTTCAAATTCCGCCGAGGTCGACTTTGCCTTTCACCCTTTCGGGGTCGATCAATTAAATACCAGTTGCGTACTGGGGTCGATCTAATTGATTGGCTCCCTCCTCCAAAATGTTGGGCCTCGTGCCTAGAGTAGAAAAGATTATATTTGATATGGTTCATAGCCTAATGGTTCAGGTATGGTTCTCAAGGTCATGGTTTCGATTCCCAGGCTGGTAGACTGTCGTGTTCTGGAGCAAAACCCTTCATTTCACGTTACTCCAGCCCCTTCAGCTGTAAAAGATTTACCATTTGATGGACTAGCGTTCCGTTTGGGGGAATTTTGCCTTGCGAGGAAGCGCATTGTGACAAGTGGTGTATAACAACATCCGATACTCTGATCGATACAGCGATTCAGTGATATTCAATATGGAGTTTATCCTCAATATTCAATAATTTTTAATGACAGAAGGGTCATCTTTAAGGCAGATTTTTGTGCCATTTTCTTGCAGCATGAGCGATCATGTAGTCTTCTTCGCTAGCATCCTTTTACGGTTGTAGTTTTTTGTTAATGTTGTTAATATTGTTGCTGTTGATGTTGTTGTTGTTGTTATTGTTGTTGCTGCTGCTGCTTCTGCCGTTTCTCTAATCAAGAAAGTTCGCGGCCCTGTAACGTTTCCTGCATTTATATTGCACTCTCGCTCAGAGTTGCTGTCACTTGTAATATCAAATATTTTGCGTATTCACGTGTTCGCATATGCGGGCTTGACTACGCATGTGCAAATCTGTGAGTGTGTGTGTGTGTGTGTGTGTGTGTGTGTGTGTGTGTGTGTGTGTGTGTGTGTGTGCGTGCGTATGTGTATTGATATCTGTGGCTGTGTTAGCTTATCCGTGTATGTGTGTTTATGTATGAAGCGGAGTGTATTAGAGCAGGCCTCACATTACCATACAGATATGTGTGTAGGTTTGTCCTTAAATTTGGGACTACAATGCTGTTCAGTTCGTTGGAACGTACACACACACACACACACACACACACACATATATACATACTCGCATACTCACACACGCATACGCACATACCCGTACACGCTCATATACACATGCACGAGAATGTATTAGCATGTATAAGGTTGCATGTGTGTACGTACATTCAAATTATATGCGTGTATATGTGTGCGTATGCGTGGGCTTTGTACATGTGTGTGTGAGTCGGCGTCTTTGTGAACATATGTATGTATACATATCTATGTGTGCGTGTGTGTATGCCTGCGTCTTTGCGTGTGTATACATACATATGTGTGTGTGTATCTATACATATATATACATACATATGTGTGTGTGTGTATCTATACACATATATACTTACATATATGCATATATATATATATATATATATATATATATATATATATATACATATGCATACATACATACAGGCGCAGTTGAGGCCGTGTAGTAAGAAGCTTGCTTTCCAACCACATGGTTCCCGGTTCAATCCCAATGTGTGACACCTTGAGCAAGTATCTTCTACTATAGTCTCGGGGTGACCAAAGACTTGTGAGTTGATTTGGTAGACGGAAACTGAAAGAAGCCCGTCGTATATTTACACATATATAAATATATATTTGTGTGCCTGTGTTTATACCCCCACCATCATCGCTTGACAACCGATGTTGGTGTGCTTACGTCCCCGTAAATTAGCGCTTCGGCAAAAGAGACCGATACAGTAAGTACTAGGCTTAGAAAGAATAAGTTCTGGGGTCGATTTGTTCCACTAAGGTGGTGCTCCAACATGGCCGCAGTCAAATGACTGAAAGAAGTAAAAGATTAAAAGAGTGAATATATATTTCTTCTTTTATTCTCTTACTTGTTTCAGTCATTTGACTGCGGCCATGCTAGAGTACAGCCTTTAGTCGAACAAATATAGGATAAAATCTTTATAAGAATTTAACAAGTAGTCAACGTGAAAAAACCTCATAATGAAAAAAACTCATCATTTTTTCCCCATAAATATATATAATTTATATAAGGGCATTAACTATATAGTAATGCCTCACGCTGCATTTCCTCGCTTTCGGTAAATATGTTGCTTATTTTTTGGTAGTTTTTGACTTATTTAGTCCCTTTAAGCGTGAGGCATTACTATATAGTTAATGCCCTTATATAAAAATTATATATATATATATATATATATATATATATATATATATATATATATATATATATATATATATATATATATATATATATATATTGTGCAAATGTCTTTTATCGAATGCATA
>NC_142939.1:41140228-41142728 GCF_046866305.1 Octopus bimaculoides
CACGCTTATATATTCTAGCGTTTGCGTATGTCTCTCTGCCTTCTGTATGCGATCGTCTTCCGCCATCGACTTGTGGATAGAATATCATACACATATATCCGTGCGTGCATGTATGTATGCGTGCGTGTGTGTTTGCGTGCGTGTGTGTGTTTGCGTGCGTGTGTCTGTGTGCTAGTGTTAGTGTGTGTATGGGGGCGTGTATGCTGGCTTGCTTATACGTATATGTTAATGTGTGTGTGTGTGTGTGCATGTGTGTGTGTGTGTGTGCGTGTGTGTGTGTGTGTGCGCGCGCTTGTTGTTGAGTATCAATAGGAGTGCTGTTAGAGTTTGATTAGAGATGGATGATAACGATGATAGGTGATGGAAGTGGAATCGGTGATGGTGACGGCGATGATGATGATGATGATGGTGGTGGTGGTGATAGTGGTGGTGGTGGTGGTGGTGATGGGGATTATGCCATGGTGATGGTGGTGTTGTCACGATGATGACGTACCAATAGCTAACGGCATTTCGTCACAGTCCGCTGGCCATTTCTCATGTAAACACTTTGCTGTCATTGGTGATTTGTATCGGAGTAGTGGTGGTGGTGGTGGTCGGTGGTGGTGGTGGTGGTAGTGGTGGTGGTAGTGGTGGTAGTGGTGGTGGCGGTGGGGTGGTGGTGCTGATGGCGGTGTTGGTGGTTGTTGTTGTTCTTGTGGTGGTGGTGGTGGTGGTGATGATGGTAGTGATGGTGGTGGTGATGGTGGTGGGGGGGATGGAGTTTGTGGTGGTCGAGGTGGTGGTGTAGTAGTGGTGGAGTGGTGGAGGTGACGGTAGTGGTGGCGGTGATGGTACTGTATGTATGTATATATATATATATGTATATGCATATGTTTGTATGTATTGTGTGTATGTGTATGTGTTCATGCGTGTGTGTGTTTATGTGTGTGCGTGCATATGTTTGTGTGTGTGTGTGTGTTTTGCTACTGATGCTGACGGTGTAGTCGGTGTCGTTGTTTAGCCCCAGGTCAGCCTTGGCTGAGGGCAGATCTTTGAACCAAAGTCATCCCACCCATGACCATCTGGTCTATTTTCCAACGGCCAGAAAACCGAAACCCATAACTGCCGACTTCCTCTTCTGAGAAGGAGAGTGCGTGGGACCGAGATTTGGCTACTATTTCTAGCAGATCTAGTGAACGCGTAGGGTACCCTTCCTTCGTCCATCTTGGTGTTGCTGTTGTAGTTGTTGTAGATGTTTCATTTTTTGTTGTTGTTAATCTAATATATAAATTTGTTTTTTTCTGCTTTTCATTTCGCCTTCATATTCAAGCACATTGGAGTTGTGAAACAGCAGTAGTTGTGGTAGTCATGATGATGATGATGGTGGTGGCGGTGGTTGTGGTAGATGAAATAGTGGTGATGGCGGTGTTGGTGGTAGTTTTGGTGGTGGTGGTGGTGGTGGTGGTGGCGATGTTTGTTGGTGGTGGCGGTAGTGATAGTAATGGTGGATGAGATGGTGGTGAAGGCGGTGTTGATGGTAGTTGTGGTGGTGGTGATGGTGATGGTGGGAGCGGTGGAGGCTGTGGTTGAAGTGGCACTGGTTGAGAAGGTGGTAGTTGTCGTTGTTATTGTTGTTGTTGTGGTGGTGGTGGTGGTGTTGGTGGTTCCGATGGTAACGATACGGTGTTGGTGGTAGTGGTGGAAACGGTGGTAGAAATGTTATTGCAGTAGTTATGGTGGTGGTGCGGTGGTGGTGAAGGTGGTATTGGCTGAGGTAATGATGATAAAAGTTGGTGTTGCTCTGGGGCATGAGGTGGTAGTGGTGGTGTTAGTAGTGGCGGTAATTGCAGTGGTTTGGTGGTAGTCGTTGTTGTTGTTGTGGTGGTGGTGTAAGTAATGGTGACGATGATGATAATTACGGTGGTGGTTGTAGTGGTCGTGATGTTGGTGGCTGTCATCACGAGTTCTTGGTTTTTCATAGGGGTTGCGAAGGTAGCAGAGACAGCAGTGACAGCGACGACGGTGACGTTGGTGACGGCAGCAACGGCGGCGGTAACGGTAACAGCAACGGCGACGGCGGCTAGGACGGGTTGCTTGCCAAGTTTTCAATGTAAATCTTGGTCAAAAATAATTAATATCATTGGCCAGTAGGAGAGAAGCCTCGGGATTTGGACAGCTTGATCAAAGTCTGTGAACTAACCCATAATGTTTACAGTAGATTTCAAATAAATAACTCTTGATGGGAAATACTTCGCTCTGATCACCTTCCACACTTGCTAATTGATATTGTCAGGTTCAAATCGTTATTGCAACTTTACTTGATTTCTTTTCCTTTTCATAATTTTTTAATGATTTTTTAAAATATTTTTTTATATTTCTATGTATATTAGTGTTTTTTAATCATTTTTGTTTCTTTTCTGTTCTTTTAGATGTGTTTTTTTAATATAATAAAAGAAAGACAATGTGAGGGGGGGGGGGACGATGGAAAGGGTGGGAGGAAGAGTCGCGTGGCGGACTAAAG
>NC_142939.1:41145228-41155228 GCF_046866305.1 Octopus bimaculoides
GGTGGTGGTGGTGGTGGTTTTGATGATCGTGATATTGGTGGTAGTGGTGGTTGCATTCATGGTAGTGGAATTGGTGGTGGTGGTGGTATTAGTAGCGGCGGCATTGGAGATAGTGGAGACAGTGGTGGTGAAAATGGTGATGGTGGCAGTGGAGGCACTGCTGGAGTTGATGGAGGTATCCGTGATAGTTCGGCGGCGCTAGTATAGGTGCTAGTGGTTGAGAATGTTGTTGCTACAGCGGCGGGGGCGGCGGTGACGGTAGCGGCTTTGGCTGTGACGATGGCGATCACTTCTAGTGATGCTGACGTCGATGATGATGGGGGGGGGGGTTGTGTTTTGCTGCTTGCGGTGGGGAGGGTGGTAGTGATTGGCGGGTGTGCAGAGGTGCAATGGTCTGAAGGTGGAGATTGGCGCGATAGTCGAAACGTTGATGATTGTATGGGAGCTGAAATTGTGGTGGTGGTGGTGTTGTTGTGGTTGTAGTAGTGATGGTGAGGGAGATGGTGTTGGTTGTGTTGGAGACAGTTTGTATAGTGATGGACGTTGTGGTAGTAGCAGTGAGGAAGTGTAGTAGTAGTAGTAGTAGTAGTAGTAGTAGTAGTAGTAGTAGTAGTAGTTATAGTAGTAGTAGTTGTAGTAGTAGTAATTGTAGTAGTAGTAGTCGTAGTTGTAGTAGTAGTTGTTGTAGTAGTAGTAGCAGAAGTGTGGTGGTGGTTGTAGTAATAGTAGTAGTTGTAGCAGTAATAGTTGTAATAGTACTAGTAGTAGTAGTTGTAGTAGTAGTAGTTGTAGTAGTGAAAGTGTGTTGGTGTGGTAGTGATGGTGGTGGTAGTAGTAGTAGTAGAATTGCGTGTTGGTTATAGTGTAGTGGTTGTGGTCGTTGTTGTGTTGGTGGTGATTGTATTTGTGATGCTCGTAGTGTTGGTGGTTGTGCGATGGTGGTGATGTAAGTGTGGTGTGATAGTCATCGTTGTGGTTGTCATTGTACGAGCTGAACATGGGAGAACATTATGCTGCCGAATGTGGTGATTGCAGTGAAGGTGGTAATGATGGGTTGCAGAGTATCGCGTGTGTGTGTGTGTGTGTGTGAGTACGTGTATATATATGTGTGCGTTAATGATTCTGAGTTTGTGTGTTTGTGTGTGCGTTGTGTGAGAAGTTTGTGTGAGTGTGTGAGATCGTGAGTGTGTATGTTGTGTGTGAGTTTGTGTGTGTGAGGTTTTGCGTATGCACGCGGTTGGGTGTGTGTGAGTTCGTGTGTGTGTGTGTGAGGTTTTGCGTATGCACGCGGTTGGGTGTGTGTGAGTTCGTGTGTGTGTGTGTGAGGTTTTGCGTATGCGTGTGTGTATGAGCTTGTGTGTGAGTGTATGTGAGTGTGTGTGAGTTTGTGTGAGTTTGTGTGTGTGAGACAGTGTATGTCTGTGTGTGTGTCAATGTGTGTCTGTGTGTGTGCTTGTGAATGTATGTCTGTGTACGAGAGTGTGTGTGTGTATGAGTGAGTTTCTATGAGTGTGTGTATATGTGTGATTGTGTTAGTGTATGTGTGTGCGTGTGTTAGTGTATGTATGCGTTCATTAGCATGTGTATGTGTGTGTTTGTACTGATAGTGGTTGTGATGGCAAAGGTGATCATACTGATGTTTAAATCTAGGGCAATCCTTATCGAACAGTTATATAATGAAATGTATTCCTACCATGACCATCCACCTGACTCTTATTTCTTTTTCGGAAAAGATATCTAAAACAAAATTATTTAATGTGTGTTCTTCCGTTTTCTATGGCCATAAAGTATATTTTAAGTACGATTTAACTGTTATTTTTAATATGCTTAATGGCCACCGAGGGGCAACCTTGCTGGTTTGATGCCATTATTTTACACTCAGGCCAGCTCTGACTGAGGAAACTTATGAACAAAGGCATTTCAGCCGTGACCATCTCATCTGTTTTCGAATATATATGTGTATATATACAAACCTGTCGTTTCTCTTCCACTTTCCTATGTCGTTCAGCTTCAAAACGGAGATGGAATGATGCCGGTCGGGCCTATCCTAGGCTTTGGGATCGATTCCAATCAGTTTTAGGCTTTGCTTTAGCTGATCCTTGTATCGATGAAGGGGACAGCCACGCACTCTTCTTCCGGTGGAAAGTTCACCATATAAAAGTTGACGCGACAGCTTGGTTTCATTCGTTGTTACGTGGCCATCCCACCTCAGACGGTGTTTCAGGACGGTAGCCTCGACGTTGCTGCTTTTCGTTCTCTGCAAAACGGAGACTTCGGTCAAATAGTCATTTCCGTAATAGAGCGAAAAGAAAATGGAGGCTGCAACAACCTTCCTTTGTGAACATTGCAACAGACGCTTCAGTCAACAGAGGCATACACATGGACAGAGAGGAAGAAGTGGTCAAGAAGAAACCAAATAAATTACTGGACACACGATAAAACACCGCCGACGTCGATACCTACACATACGCGCATGCACGCCTCCCACGCACACACACTTACACACACACATCTACACAGACTTGATTGTAGGTCTGGTATATAGCTGTAGTTCCCAACCTGGGTCCATATGGCGCTTGATGGATCCATTTAAGATTTTGATGCTAAAATTTATGTGCAATAGGCGCATGCACGGCTGTGTGGTACGACGCTTGCTTCCCAACCACATGGTTCCGGGTTCAGTTCCGCTGCGTGGCACCTTGGGCAAGCCTCTTCTATTATAGCCTCGGGTCGGCCAAAGCCTTGTGAGTGCATTCGGTAGACGGATACTGAAAGACCCCATCATATATATGTATACATACATACATACATACATACATCTCTTCCTCCCTGTCTCCCGCGTTTGTTCCACTTCCTCCCTCTACCACACCTTTCTGCTCACATGTGACTTGTGGTCAATTCTCTCTCTCTCTCTCTCTCTCTCTCTCTCTCTCTCTCCCTCTCTCTCTCTCTCACTCCAGACACCATGAAGGCAACACGAACCTGTTTTTTCTCCATCCAGCTTCGTCATATCACTAGCGTTCAATATTCGATTCGCGTTGTTTTCACTGTCCATGTTTTCCTGTCTTGGTTTGTGTTTGCTACCTTGGAATTCTCTGTTTAGTGGATTGATCCACTACTCAGGAAGAAACTATTCTAAAAGTGCGTCCTACCTTATCTTCGAAACGCCTAGTTTAGAATAAAAGCAGCTGATGAAGAATTAATCCAAGTGGCTATTTGTTTTCCTATGTGTTCTTTCCGTTGTCTGTAGTTTATTTTTCTAACGTCCTGTACCTGAATATGCATCTATATACACATGTAGATGCAAGTATGTACATATATACACATATACATGCTTATATATCCTTTGTATTATATATATATATATATATATATATATATATATATACATATATGTATGTATTTGTATAGGTTTACGAAGAATAAGTCCTGTGGTCGATTTGTTCGACTAAAGGCAGTGCTCTAGCATGGCCGTAGTCAAATGACTGAAACAAGTAAGAGAATAAAAGAAGAAATATATATATTCTTTTATTCTTTTATTCCTTTATTTGTTTCAGGCATATGACTGCGGCCATGCTGGAGCACTGCCTTTAGTCGAACAAATCAGCCCCAGGACTTATTCTTTGGATGCCTAGTACTTATTCTATCGGCCTCTTTTGCAGAACCCCTAGGTTACGGGGACGTACACACACCAGCATCGGTTGTGTAGCGATGGTAGGGGGGGGCAGACACAAACACACACACACACACACATACACACACACACACACACACACACACACACACACATACACACACATATATATATATATATATACGACGGGCTTCTTTCAGTTTTCATCTACCAAATCCACTCACAAGGTTTTTGTTGGCCCGAGGCTACAGTAGAAGAGATTCGCCCAAGATGCCACGCAGTGGGATTGAACCCAGAACCATGTGGCTGGTAAGCAAGTTTCTTACCAAACGTTGTGCCTATTTAATTATCAAGATATAATTGTATTTTAAAACATCGAATGGCTATGAGGGTCCAGCCGAGTAAGATAGGAACAAAAGGGCTTCGGAAGTAGAAAAATGGCTGAGAGAAACACTGAATTAAATGAAGTCATCAACAACTTACCAGGGCTTTTAGAGAGTCGGACAAAACACCTTGCGATATTTACTCCGGCTCTTTATGCTCTGAGTTCAGATCCCACCGAGGTCGAACTTTCAATTTCATCCGGTCAAAGGTAATAGATTGGTGGGTTTATGTCTAATTTGTAGTGGTGGTCATATTGAGCTTGGTGGGAGTGATTGATGATAATGGTAGTGGTGGTGGGGGGATGGTGATAGTGGTGATGGTAGTTGTGGTGGTGGTGATGATAGCGTTGGCTGGGATGGTTGTGGTTTATTATGGTGGTGGAGATGATGAAGGTAACAGTGGTTGGTGGTGATGGTAGTGGTGGCAGTGGTAGTGGTAGTGCATTTTGATGTTTATGATTGTTATTGTTGGTATGGTCGTGGTATTTGTTGATATTTTAGCCCCATGTTAGCTGTGATCTGGTAGACCTAGGATCAAAAGCATTTCAGCCGTGACCATCCCAAAAAAAAAACAAAAAAAAACAAACCAAGATCACTCTCTCCTATGTGATCTGAAAATGATTTGACTGCTATTTCTAGGATGTCATGTAACCACATAAAGGCTCTTTCATTTGCACAATCTGCAAAGGCGGCGGCGGCGGCGGTTGCGCTGATAATGATGGCGGTGAATGAACTGGCACCGGCGGTGGTGGTCACGCGGCAGCGGCGGCGGCGGTGAAAGTCACTCAAGTGAGACGAGAGCGGGAGTATTGAACAGAAGGTGCGTGTCATTAGGTTCTTCGGGATTTACTATTCACGGTTATGGTGGCGTTGGGTGGAAGAGCGATAGGGGTGTGAATAATGGCCCGTCAGCAATTAAAAACAACAACAACAACAACAACAGCTATAACGACGATGACCTGAATAATTATGGCGATGATAACGATGCTGATGATGGTGATGGTGATGATTTTTTTTCCATTCAACCAATCCCGTCTGTATTTGCTATGTGTTGGGGGTCTAACTTTGGCCCCTTTTCATAACTACCCGCCTGCTTCCCACCTGACGTCAGCTGTTCAACGGCTGGGACCCACCCGTTCGAAGTGGGAAGGTGAACCGTGGCAGACAGGGTGGGATGTGGGTGCGTGGCAATGAAAGGACGATGTATGTGAGGCATTAGCGTTAATTAAGTCATAAACTCATAATGACCCTGTCCAACAAAACTCTAATTATCAAGTCGTTAAAACGCTATAATATATATATATATATATATATATATCAAGAGAGGGAGAGAGAGAGGGGGGATGGAGGAAAATATGCTTATTTACTCACGCGCACACACCTTCGTAAACACGTATGCATGTGTGAGGTACGTACATGTGTGTGTGTGTATGTATGTGTGTATGGATGGATAAATAGATGTATATGTATACGTGCACACATATATGCATATGATACATACATATATAAATATATATATATATATATATATGCATAAATACACGCATATATACACACACACACACATATATATATATATATATACATATATACATATATATGTACATATATGTACATACATATACATATATATGTACGTGTACATATATACATGTATATGTAGATACATATATACATATATATATATATATATATATATATATATATATATATATATATATATATATATATATATATATATATATTCTCTCTGTCTATATATATATATATATATATATATATATATATATATATATATATATACATACATACATTCATACATACATACATACATACATACATACATACATACACTTATATATATTTCGTTTTGCGATTTGGTTTGCAAGATTCTTTATGTGAGCTCGTGTGAAAAAATAGGTAAACGAGTACAAACTTAACCGGTGAGTGCGTTAAATAATAAAGCACAACAATATATATACATATATATATATATGCGTACATACATACATACATACATACATACATACATACATACATATACTTACATACATATATGCATACATACAAACTATGACCATATATTTCCGGGTTTGATCTTACATGTCATCTTAGGCCAGTCTCTTTACCTTAACCTCGGATAGATCCACGTCTTGAGAGTAATTTTAGATACAAGAATACATCACCACCACCAATAATAATAATCATTTCACCTATAGGTACAAAGCTTGAAATTTTTGTGGGAGGGGACCAGTTGATGCCATCGAGATTCCATCGACCCCAGTGCATAACTGGTACTTATTTAATCGTAGCCGAAAGGATGAAATGCAATGTTGACCTCGGCAGAATTTGAACTCAAAAACGTAAAGATGAACGTGAATAATGAGAAGTGTTGGTCGACTGAATTGTTTCTAGGGGTTTGTCTAGTACTTTATGCTATCGACCCAGGAAGAATGATAGCTGAGGTTTCAAGAAGCACCCAAAGACGTATTTTCCGACACTTTAATGATTTGGCCAATGGGAAGAGGTTAGTTGTGACCATCGATCACAGTACATGACTGGTATTTTAGTTTATCACTTCCGGAGGAATGAAAGGCACAAATCGAACCCGGCAGGATTTGAACTCAGGACGGTAAAGAGGTGCAATGAATGTTGCGAAGCATTTTGGGTCTTTTGTCTGTCGTTCTAACCAATTCTATCTTTTCTGGAAAGCAAAAAGGTCGATAGAAGTCAACAATAAAAATCTAATTAGGAAAACATTTGGTGGTTTCTATGCAAATACATACAGAAGGTGAGTGCGAGGCTGTACATAGATACGTACGCACATGCATACATACACACGTGTATATATATATATATATATATATATATACATACAGAGAGAGACATATATACACACGTATATGCATATGTATATGTATATATATATGTGTATATATGCATATGTATGCATGTATAAATATATGTATATACATTCGTGCATGCATATATGTATTTATAAGTCTGAAAGACGGAGGCATACAATTTAAATACGACAACAGATGCTGCTTTTTTTTTCTTTTATGGAAGATGTGACACAAACACACACACACACATCATAGTTTACGGTGTTCGAAAATGTCATCGAGATATTATATATACTTGTATATTCATTCATACAATGTAGGCTATCATAGCAAAACAAACTTCAATGTAAATTTATAGCGAGTGATAGAGGTGGCGGTATTGGTGGCCGGTGGATGGGTGGCGAAAAAGAATAACAGAAGAAAATAGGCCTATGAGAACCAACAATAATGCAGAGAATATAATTATACACAGCAATTAAACTAAAGAATAATGGTAGATAGTGGTACTAATAAAAAAAAAATGGCAATAAAAATGGAGAGGAGCCTAATAGATGACACTTTGTCATCTGGGACATAAAGCAACAACAAAGGAGAGAGAACAATTAAATGTTTATTGTAGTAGGAATTAGTTTTACATTGAAAATAAATGAGAAATTAAATATTCTTAGCGAAATAATGAGAAAACTTTCAAACTTTGTGCCTGTTTCATCACATTATTTGATCCGAGTGCCGTACAGTTGAGAGTTTGCTTGCTAACGGTCGATCTTACAAGCTCGGTTTGGACTCACGATTTTAGAGATTCTTTTCATGTCTCTTATGACGTTATTGTTCATAATAGTAGAATTAACACCACAGCCCTTAGTTTATCTATATATTTAGCCATAAATTTATATATGAGTTTTGTACCTGCCTTGAATAGACAACGACGAAAGCATTCGGCTTTCTATCTATCTATCTATCTATCTATGAGCAAAAACATTCGAGTATTTACGCTCGAAAAAAGATACTCTTTTACTTGTTTCAGTCATTTGATCGCGGCCTTGCTGGAGCACCGCCTTTAGTCGAGTAAATCGACCCCAGGACTCATTCTTTATAAGCCTAGTACTTATTCTATCGGTGTCTTTTGACGAACCGCTAGGTTACGGGGACGTAAACACATCAGCATCGGTTGTCAAGTGATGTTGGGGAGACAAACACAGACATACAAACATACACACACACACACACACACTTCTTTCAGTTTCTGTCTACCAAATCTACTCACAAGGCTTTAGTCGGCCCGAGGCTATAGTAAAAGACACTTGCCCAAGGTGCCATACAGTGGGACTGAACCCGGAACTATGCGGTTGGTAAGCAAGCTACTTACCACACAGCCACTCCTCATCTGCGGTAAATATTTTTAATTGATAATACTGAAGAAGGTTGAGACCCTCGAGTCAGAACCTGAAATCATGGTATATTAGTATCTGAATGGCATATTCTTTAAAGGTATGCTTTTTTAATATCTTAATTCTTTATCCGTTTCCTCGCCTACTGTTGTTTTTATGTTATTTGGTGCCTATTTCTAAACAGGTTGATGCTTTTCCCGCATCCTCATGTCTTGTGCTAACTTTAAATTTTATCTATCTATCTATCTATCTATCTATCTATCTATCTATCTATTTATCTATCTATCTATCTATCGAGTACCGTTGGCGATTTCTTTTCCATCTTTGGACTTTTCCCTTTGTCCTTTCTGATGAAGAGCCACGGTCGAAACGTCAAATTTTCTCCTTTCACTGAGCGACAAGCTTAATACATTTCTTGTGCACATACTCACGTTTTTCTGGGGTTTTTTGTTTGTTTTTTTTTCAATTCGTTTATTTGAATTGTTTGTTTATTTGAATTCAATATCTATCTATCTAGCTATCTATCTATCTATCTATCTATCTATCTATCTATGTATCTATATATATATATATATATATATATATATATATATATATATATATATATATATATATATATATATATATATATATATATATATATCTACCTATCTATATGTCTATCTACATAGTGCAAAAATAAAAAAAATAAACACGGGAAAAATTATAGGAAAAGGGAGCTTCATGAGGCTACTGCTGAGGCGTTTCCGAAAAAACAAAGAAAAGCCGTTGGAAAACCGATTATAGCAGCGACTCCATCAATTCCTAGGGATATCTGAAGAAGGAATTTTATTCCGAAATATATCAGACTATGGATGGTTAAATTACAAGTTACTATAGTCCATAATTTGTATTATAGTGCATTGCTGTGTCATTCAAAACATTTTCAAAACAATATCAGCCGAAACGTGTTAACAACAAACAAAATGAGGACAAATATCCGTCAAATGTAAATAATGTAAATAATGCAATAACATTTATGTCTGTCGTACGCTAATTGTTTAAGTAAGTGTGCGCGTGCACGAGTACAGTTCAGAAAGGACATTGATATAGAGTTTTAAAATATTATGAAACCTTAACTCTGATTTTTACCCTCTGGAAAATCAGATCTTTTCCTTCTTGCTCTGTCGGATTTTGCTCAAATTTTCTACTCCGTTGTATCACGCCAACAACGCCCGTTCTCGTCTAATCAGGGAGTTAAGTAACGTCAAGCCTAGTTAGAACTTAGATGGGTGATCCTTTGGAAAACCTTGGTGCTGTAAACAAAACCATTGGTGTTCCCCTTTACAATAGCCATTATCTCTGATTTAAACCAACAAAATAATAAAAGAATCGATTTTCATGCAAATTACAAAAGTCACATTCATTTTTGTAGAAATTAATAATATAAACTTTATGAATCTTTTAAGATTCATACACACACACACATCTCCGACGGGCTTCTTTCGGTTTCCGTCTACCAAATTCAATCACAAGGCTTTGGTCGGCACGAGGCTAAGACACTTGCCTAAGGTGTCATGCAGTGGAACTGAATCCGGAACCATGTGGTTCAGCAGCAAACGTCTTACCACACAGCTACGCCCGTGGGAGAAATTAAAGACGGGGAAGGACGCGGTCAGATTTGTTCCAGAATAAAAGGGTACCGAGTGATGGCATATAAGATGCATACTTTTTCAAAAATAATATCTCAAAAATAAAGAGAAAAAATTA
>NC_142939.1:41157728-41160228 GCF_046866305.1 Octopus bimaculoides
ATACATACGCACACACACACACACACATATATGCATGTGTGGGTGTGTATATACATATGTATATATATATATACGTATACACATGTATATATGTATATGCATACAGATATACACACATACATCATACATACATGCACATGTATATATGTGTGTATATATATATATATATATATATATATATATATTTATATATGCATACATATATACACACATACATCATACATACATGCATATATATATATACATATATATATATGTATATGATACATATATAAGCACATACATGCACACACACACACGCACACACACACACAAACACACACACACACGCGCACACAGAAACACACGCACACAAACACACGCACACAAACACACACACACACACACACACATACACACATATATATATATATATCTTGTTCATTTATTCAAATAAGCATGTCTTTTGGGGGATAATGCATTACCAACATTACTATTATTATTAATATTATTATTATTATCAATAATGATAATAATAATAATAATAATAATAATAATAATAATAATAATAATAATAATAATAATAATAATAGTAATATCAGGTGGCGAATTGGCCCAATTGTTAGCACGCCGGATAAAATACTTAGCACCATTTCTTCTGTCTTTATATTCTGAGTTCAAATTCTGCCGAGGTCGTGTTTGCCTGTCATCATTTCGAGGTCGATAAAATAAGTACCAGTTGAATACTGAGGTTGACGTAATCGACTGTCCCCCCACGTCCCAAACTTCAGGCCTTGGGCTTATGGTAGAAAGAATTATTATTGTTGTCATACTCATTAAGGGTGGCGAGCTGGCAGAACCGTTAGCACACCGGACGAAATGCCTGCCGTTATTTCAAGTGTTCGAATTCAGCGGCGGGTGTCTCCGCTTTTCATCCTTTTGGAGTCGGTAGAATATGTACCAGTTATATACTTGCGTCGATGTAATAGACTTACCCCTCCCGCCGAAATTACTGACCTTGTGCCAAAATTTGAAACCAAAACTGTTGCCGTTGTTGTTGTTGTTATGTTGTGGTCCTCATGGTCCTGCTCCTCGTCAATAATAGTAACAACAGCAGCAACAACAGCGGTGTCATCATCATCATCATCATCATCACTAACAGGAATAAGCGGTTACAAGAGAAACAACAAAAATGTCGTCGCAGATGTAGTAAGAACAACAGGTAACACTACATCAAGTGTCAGAGAGATCTGCTAAAAATAGCAGTTAAAACTCCATCTGTTTCACATTGCACAAACAAATCAAGATGGTCATGACACGAATGTGTATGATCCTTGGGTCAGTTTGATCACGACTGACCCAGGGTTAAAGAGCAGATTCAAAACAAGAATCTGCACGACGACGACGACGGCCACCACCACCACCAGCACCACCACCACCACCACCACCACCACCGTCTCCACCATCACCACCAGAAAGACAATCAAAAATCCTCCAAGTGGCCGTTGGATATGCAAGAAATAGTAGCTAAATCTCCTGAAATCACAACCTCCTGTATTAAATATGACAGGAAACATTGAATAATGTAGTCTTTGATACATCATGCCTATGTGAAAGAATCGTTGTAGTAGGATGTCCCTTTGATAGTAACTATGCTCGATGAGGACTCGGCTAGGGTAAAAAAAGCAGGGGCGGGCTTCTATACGATACCTTGATTTGCTAAAAATAGTAGTCAAACATCCTTAAAATCATGTCGGGGAAAGGCAAGTCATTTTAGGTAATCTAGTCCAAGATACATTATGACAAAACACAAAAGATGGCGTCGTCGCAACAAACCTGCATATGGTTACAGGTCTGCTTGATCCAGGTTGACCTGGGGTTAAACAAAATCAAAAGCAACATCAACGATCCCACCGATGGTGACGACAACAACGAACGAAGATGGAGTAGCATTATAGCCACCACACACATCATGGTAGCTTCTGCGTGGTTTAGAAACGGCAACGAAACTTCCTTCACATCACACCGTTGTACCATCTTGAGGAAAACAAGATCGAAACTGGGTTAGCTGGATCAGCATTGGCCTGGGGCTGCAAAGACAACAACAACAAAAGCAACAGCAATGACAATGGCAATAATGATGACAGCCTATGTGAGGAAACGGACGCACGCACAACCATACACACACACACACACACACACACACAAATATATATATATGTATGTGTATACATGTATGTTGTTATATACGTATATATATATACATATATATATATATATATATATATATATATATATATATATATATATATATATATATATATATATATATACATATACATATATACGTATATATGTGTACATGAATGTATGTGTGCATATATACATACATATACATACACACACATACTATATATATATATATATATATATATATATATATATATATATATATATATATATATATACATACATATTTATGTATACATGTACACATATGTATAGTTAAATATATAAATAT
>NC_142939.1:41170228-41172728 GCF_046866305.1 Octopus bimaculoides
TCCCAACGAAACAAGTCTCCTTTCCTCGGTTTTGCTGGGCATTTGATCTTGGTAAGCCTTTCGTAACTGCCTCAGCAAGTTTTTCTGCAGGTACTTGATAACAGCACGATGCAGAGCTTCCGTTTCTCAAATTCACTCACAAGGCATTGTCGGCTTGGGCCACAGTAGAAGGCATCGTTCGTATATCGATATGTACACACACACACACACACATTTTCGAACGTGTATGTGTGTGTATATATATATATTGCAGTAAATTCGACTTGCAGCTGTTTCCGATACTCATTATAGGTTCGTTCATTGATCGGTTTACTCAATCGGTCCGTTGATCGGATGAGAAAAATTGAATGACCTTAAATAATTAGTGCTATCCACATCAGAGGTATGGTCAATATACGAGGGGTGTATTCCACAATGTTTTGTTTTTTTGAGGCTTAAGACTTTTCATACACCCCTCGTATGTATATTTACTCCCAAATAATTTTTGAAACCCTTCTGACTTCCATTAGATCCTATTAAGCAAATTTGGCGTATTGAAATGCTCCAATGAGTTCTTTACCGTTTCTTTGGAGCAGCGGAATTCCCAAGACCATCATGAGATTTCTAAAGACTTATAAATTCTCATCTTTAAGAAATTAATTGGAAAATGTGTCAGCAAACATTGAGTCTAATGTCCTCCCAATTCTTTTTCACTTTATAAATCTTTGCACGAGTCTAACATCTGTGTTTAGTGAGTAAGGCTCAGTTGAACGCAATTGAGAGACCCCTCAAAAAATTGAGAGACCCCGCCTCACTAAAGAAGCGTCAAATAGATTTGTTGGGGTGATTGGAGTATTTTGCACATCTGTAACAATGAAATACCGCTACATCTATAGTTTCAAGAACGTATTGCGGTTTTCTGTGCTTCCACGATATGATAGTGACTCTTGCCGAAATGCTGTGTTGTCAGCCATGGTCTTCGAAGATTATACATTGCTGAAACGTCTTCGAACTGTTCTTCCATTGTAAGAAATACAACAAATCTACTTGACGCTTCTTTGCTTCTTATGCACATCAGAAGCTACGGAAGTGGTGGGATTTCATTGTCGTAGATGTAACAATGAAATACGGCCACTTTCGTAGCTTCCGATGTGTATAATGTGTTATATAAGCGGATGTAGTTGTCTCTCTCTGATATCCCAACCCTACATGAATGCATACTCCTGTTAATATGCCGTATGAATGAAGTCATTGTCTTTGTTGATCAACAATCAACCCTACATGATAATTTTAAGCTTCAACTTTTCTTTACTTCTATTTTTTTTTGCGCGATCTTATTTAATTAATTTATTTATTTATTTATATATAAATAAATTAATTAATTATATATATATATATAATTTATATATTTATTAGCAGTTGTTGGGCCATTGTCGAAATTGACGGACGAGCTATCATCATATGATGTCAAAAGCTTGCAGACCGAAACTTCGAAATCACTGTTACCTATCTGCTTGTACAAGTAAAACATGTCGATCTCTGACATAACGTCGATGTTGTGTTAGAATACAAAATACAGTGTTATTTACCCCGAGAGAATATTTCATATGGATGAAGCACCGCGTTAAGTTGGAGATCAAGATTGATATTTTGTATTAATATTGTCTGCGACGCTATTAATTATTTTATAATAAAACATGTACTCTATTAAATAACTATTGAGTAATTCTCCAGTTTAATGTTTAAATGATTTTATCTAAAAATTGATATAATAACAGACAATGATTCCTTTTGGAACTAGATCTCGAAGCACATATGTATCTATAAATGATAGCATGAAATGTAAGTAAGGAAATCGTTTTGGCTAGAAAAGGTCGGAAGATATTCGTGAATTTCGAACCCTCATTTCCTGTAGATGTGAAAGGGGTTTAACGTTGGACTAAAGCAAAACTTTGGATTTCTCTTTCCATTCTAGAAACTTCATTTATCCCTGGGGGAATTGTATGTTGCTGACGTCATAAGAATTTTATAAACTTTCGATACAATGGGAAATAATTCATTTTTGGAACTGGATCTCGAAAAACATAAAAAGCCATAAATAAAAAAACACTGCGATTTTGGATTGAAAAAAAAAATCGAAGGGTGCACATGGGAATTGAATACACGTCTCCTACAAATATGTGGACCAACCATTTAGAGGCTTCGTTCATGGTTTGTATATTGCCAGGACTGTGTGCTTGCATGCGCATGCATGTGCATGCATGTGCATGCATATGTGTATACACACTCACACACACACATATACACACACATACATATATAGTCAAAAACACACAGGGAAATGGAAAAAGAGAAAAACAAACGAACGTGTGGACGTAGCACAAGCGATGTATTAATAAGACCTTCAGAGAAAGGAAAGAGTAGTAGCTTTACGTTGCGAGCATAGCTCTTCTTCGCAAACAGGTGAAACAGGAAAGTCCAAGACCGAACAAGAAAAAATCGCCAACAATCACGTGCGGTT
>NC_142939.1:41187728-41190228 GCF_046866305.1 Octopus bimaculoides
GTGTGAGTGTATGTGAGTGTGTGTAAGTGTGTGTGAGACTGTTTATGTATGTTTATAATATATGTATGCATGTAGGTATATATACATGTGTATGTATATGTATGTATATATATGTATTTATATGTGTATATATGTATATATAAATATATATATATATATATGTTTATATATAGGTATATATATGTAGGTATATATATGTCTGTATAGATACATATATATATACACGTATGTATGTATATATATATTTGTATATATATATATATATATATATATATATATATATATATATATATATATATATGTTTGTGTGTGTATATATATATATATATATATATATATATATATATATATATATATATATATATACATATACATATATATATATATATATATATATATATATATACGTATGTATATCTATTATGTAAATATCCACTTATATTGACATCTATACATGTATAATTAGGGATAACGTATACCCAGCTCTTATACCCATACCTCACGCTCTCCCTCCCTCCCTCTATCCCTCCATCCATCCCTACCTACCTACCTATCCACCTCCCTATCAATTACTTACCTACATACATATAAATATGCATTTGTAGACAAAATCGCATTTCATTAATCAACAATGCATAAGTATCTGTTTATGGCTCTCTCCATAAGAGTCTTGCGTGCATATGCTGCCATCCATTCATATATATATATCTTTACACACACACACACACACATATATATATATATATGTGTGTGTGTGTGTGTGTGTGTGTGTGTGTGTGTGTGTGTGTGTGTGTGTGTGTGTGTGTGTGTATACAGGGAGTCCCGAAAAATAAGTATACATTTCATACAATTTATCTATATGTATGTTAAATGTCGTAAATGCTCAAGCAGGCTTCCGGCCACAATGCAACATTCCTCAAACGTGTTCAGAAAGCTTTCTTTTCGTTTTCTTTTTTTTTTATTTTTCTTTAATTTACTACCTGGTACTTATTCTATCGGTGTCTTTTGCCGAACCGCTTTGTTACGGAGATGTAAACATGCCAACTCCAGTTGTCATGAGGTAGTGGGGGACAAACACAGATATGAACACACATGCACACACACATCTATCTATCTATCTACATACACACACATACATGCATATATATATATATATATATATATATATATATACGACAGGCTTCTTTCAGTTTCTTTCTACCGAATCCACTCTCAAGGCTTTGGTCAGTCCGATGCTATAGTAGAAAACACTTGCCTACGATGCCACACAGTGGGTCTGAACCAGGAACCATGTGGTTGCGGACCAAGCTTCTTACCACACAGCCACGCCACTTTTATATTTGTTCATATCTATTTGTTAGCATTTTATACAGATACAAGGCTATGAGCTAGCAGGATCCTTTGCATACCGGACAAAATGCTTAGTGGCATTTTGTCCGGCATTTCGCTCAGAGGTCGACTGTGGCTTTGATCCTGGGTGTCGATAAAATGAATACCAGTCAGCTACTGGTTTCATAGTAATCGACTTACACCGCCCCTCAAAAACTACTGGCACTTTGTGAAAATTTGAAGCCATTATTACGTCTGCCTTAGCGAAGGCGGAGATATTGTTTTTTCAGTCGCGATTGTTTGTTTGCCCGTGGACAAGATATATCAAGAACCACTGGATGGATTCGGATGAAACTTTCAGGGATGTTTGGCTTCGTGACTGGCACGAACTGACTAGATTTTGGGATCGATCCGGTACCGGACAAGGATTTTGGATTATTTTTTCCTGCATTTTTTTTTTTTACTTAAATTTTTGAGAGCGGTCGTGTTCATTTTTAGTATTCTCGTTTGTGAGAGCAGTCGAGTTTATTTCCGATTTTCTCGTTTTGAAAATCATCTCCGGCTAATCGCTGAGAGGACGTTGCTGGAGGTTTGCGCTCTCTGAGTGCTCTTGTTTTATTCTGAGACATTTATTTTCATTTATATATTTTCTTTTAAATTCTAAAGGGTAAACCTATTTTGGGCCACCCTATATGACACCACTCCCTTACGCATACACCACCCACATAACCACAAACACACATACACACAAATACTACCACACACACACACGCATTTTAGCACTCTCCTGTCTTAAAAACCACTTTTTCTATTTCTCCCCACACGTGCCGCTAAGCACGTTGCCCGGCGTCCCACACTTAAATTGTTCTCTTATGCCGGTGAATGTGTGTATAATTCGATATTTTCGTATGATATAAAGATCATTACCTAAACATACCCTGCGGGAATTACTGGCACAACCCGATGGTTGATTTTGTGAAATCGTACATGTAATACTAACCATTTACCTAATGAAAAGTGACTTCATGTTTTCTTGCATTTAATTATATAAAAAAGGCAATCTGTATATCTAGCTTAATGTGAATGTGTTTTTAGAACGGCCAATGCTACGGCATTCACGCTGAGAAGTCTTCATATGTAGACGCACAACGCTTAAATGCACACACATATA